>NC_091433.1:22426693-22528439 GCF_964237555.1 Oryctolagus cuniculus
TTGCCTTTGTTCCTTCGTTCATAGTTCAAACCTGAATATTAACATTCTTCATAATTTATTGTAACTATTTGTTATCTGGTAACTTGAATAGTCTGGGAGCTTCTTTAGGTCAGGATCTTTGTTTTTATGGTCTCATTTTTTTATAACCATTGCACAACCAGCAAGTTGTGCAATCCCTGACAACAGAAAGAAACCAATTCATTTAGATGATTATATGCCTTAGGAATCTCCTCCAACAATCTAAATTTTCCACAAATCAAAAATAACTTAGGAATTTATTAGTACTTTAGATTCTCAGGGTCACATCAAATGCATGATAATTACTACAACAAGCACACCAACAGCCAATATTATATTGAATAGGGAAAACTGCAAACATTTCTCCTCATATTTGGAGCAGGACAAGTATTTCCACTTTTACCACTCTTAGTCATGTGTGTTGTATGGCTTGACTATGAAGAGAAAATAATGTAGAATTGAGTACTTGAAGTATTAGCAGAGCCATTAGGAAGGAGAAAGAAAGAAAAGGTGCTAAAATTGGAAAGGAGGAAATAAAAATTTCTGTGTTTGCAGATGACATTGTTGTATGTATGAAATCCTAATACTCAACAAAAAAGCAGTTAGAAATGATAAACCAATTTAGTAAAGTTGCAGATTACAAAATAAATGTACAAAAAACAGTAGTTTTTTTACACACTAGTAATGGACTCACCAACAAGAAATCAGGAATGAATTCCCATTCACAATAGCCACATCAAAATAAAATATTTAGGAAATAATTTAACTAGAGAAGTAAAAGATTCTATAATGAAAATTATAAAACATTGATTAGAGAACTTTTTTGAGCAAAGGGGCAACAAATACAGGGTGGTCCTGTGGGTTCTGTGATAGCTCAGATTTTGACCACCTCTATTCTGAATGCCCTTGCCCCATGTCTTTTAAAGATGAACGCTTCTTCCAAAAGGGCATTAGAAATTTAAATGTCTCTTTTATGCTTCCATGACCTCTGTCAAGGTTTTCTTTTTCTCTGACTTCGTTTTCTCAACTTTGAAAGGGATGTGGTTGAGTATTTGCCATAATAGATTTATTGTGAGGTTTCAATGGCATAACATTTCCTTGAGAATCTGTATCTAGATAAAAATAGACAATCAGTAAGTATTAAATATTAGCATAGAGCTCAAGTCAGAGCTCACTTATCTTATGCCCTGGTAAAGTGGTTATATCTTCAGTTCTACTCTTTCTAGTTCATGATCTATTAATTAATTTTTCTAATTTATTTAACACATTTATGTTTCTTCTGAGCAATTCTTAATGATGGTGGACAATAGTCTGTGTTTTTGATATTTAGAATAGAGCCAGGCACACAACAGAGATACAGTGTACTTCTAGCAAAATCTAATGGATGAAACAAAAAAAAAAAGAAGTGGAGAGAAGGGTGATGGTAGACACATTACTCATGAAGTGAGGAATTCAGAACTTTGGCTTGACTATGAAGAGAAAATAATATAGAATTGATGCAGAATTGAAAAAATCATCTTATTTGACCAAAATTCCTTCTTTTTATACAAGAAGCATGTCAATTCATGCTGCCTTCGCACTGTGGTGTGTCGCTCCCCCATTCGCGGAGGAACGACACTGGACCCTGTGCTATTCTTTTTGCCTGGTTTGCTGCCGGCCCCCTACTCGCGGAGGAACGACGCCATCCCGGGTTAGCTGCCAGCACCCCCCCCCCCCTCCACGGAGGGCCGGCACCCCCGCCGCTTTCCCCGCTTCCGCAGAGGGGAGGAGTGGCACACCACCGGCCGGCTCTCTCAGGGGCTGCTCAGATGTTCCTCAGATGTTTTTGGTGCATGCTGTCTCTCTCCTCCTTCATAGTCCTCTTCCACCAATCCCAACTCTGCTGCTCACATGCCGAGCACACTGCTCTCCTCCAATCAGGAGCAGGATCAGCTCCTGCAGCTTATCAGTCGAATTGGTGAGGCAGCTGCATAGAAGTTGTTTACTCTCTCTCAGCACCATATGATGGGAGATCAGATGCATGGAATCAGCCTTAGTTCCAGTAATTTAGTCTAGTCTCAGTTGCTCCCCACAGTAGTGGTCACTCAGTGGATACAAGACAAAGGTCAGAGTCTTCATCACTACATCCATTTAACAAAGAAGCAACGGCTTTCTATCCATGTCACAATACCTCTTTACTTGGAGACTCTAAATGAAACCATCTTGTTTTCTCCATTCCACATTGCCATTGTCCTTTCCTTCTCTACCTGACTGAATGTCAACAAACCTACAAAACCTGGTTTTAACATTACCATCTTCAATGGAACTTTCTGGGTCTACCCTAACCCTTTCTCCAAAGTGTAATTAAGTATATTGTGTCTCTTAAAATACGCATGTAAAATTTTGTCTGATAATTGTTAGTTTTCCTGGAGATTGAAAGCTTATTCATAGAAGGGGTAGTGACTCTTACTTATTTATATTTCCTATATTTATTACTTAGCCAGTGTCTGGTATAAAACAGAGAACAATAGCTTTGGAGTGAATACCCTTGAAACTGGAATTGGTAGTAATGATGTTCCTTACACTCTATTCAAAAGGGCCATTTTTTTTCTAGGTTCTCTGGAATGAATTGGCTCACTATGGTTATTGTTTTCTAGGGTGCTATCAAAAGCTTATACAATATGGTTTATTGACTATAGATTGGAAATTTATCTGCTAGTAATACACAAGCATTGTATTGCTCTTGCTCATACTTGAGGTTAGATGTCAATGGTTGTTGATATCTATTGACTCAGAGTTCCATGTATTCAGTTCTCACTCAGGAGTCAAATATACTGCTTGACAGAGCTATCTTCTTCTGTCATTGATAGGAGGGAGGTTAAAAACCAGATGTGGGTCATCTACTGTCCTCCTGCTTAGGTTTAAGTCATACATTTTCCAGCTAAGATCAAAGTTTCTGGCTGCAAATTATGTGTGATTTCCTTTTATACAGAACAATCACTGGGTACCCAAGTAGAGAGAGCCCTGGACTCAGAGGCAGTGGTCTGTGGTTGAGTTGTACTTTGTTAGGGACAGCTGCCTAGTCAGAGGAATATTGAACAAAGACTTTGTTTCTTCATGTCTGAGAGATAATAGTTCCCACCTCAGAGTATAGCTGAAGAGGTGAATAGAAGAGAATCTGGGCAGGCATTTGGTGCAGCAGTTGAGAAGCCTCTTGGAACATCTGCATTCCGTATCAGAGTGCGTAGATTCAAGTAGTGACTGCTCCCAATTCTAGCTTCCTGCTAATGCAGGGTTTGCGGTGGTATGGTTTTAGTGATTGCCAGGAGCAGATAGAATTATTTCATGTGGGTGCACAACCATGAAATTTATGATGTAAGGTGGTAGAAGTAGAAATGCACAAGCATGCTGGGGAAAGTTTGGTTGGAGTTAAATGGTTTCAAGTTGTACTGCATCTATCTGAAGAATAAAATGTTATGTGGGGAGGGAGGAAAGAGCTGAACATTGGAGGTAGGAGGTGGGGGATGGAGGAGAATTAAGCAGACTCAGTATCTAAAGGAGACAGAGGCAATAAAATAAAGAAAGTTTTGAAGAATGCTTTAGGAAAATCCACTGTTGTTAAATGGCAAGACCATTCATTAGAAAACTTGATAATACATATGCATTCTGAGGTCACTAAGTGAGATTTTTATTACTGATTATTTTTGAAAACATACATAGATTAAATATTATCTTCCACATGACTTGTAAATTTCAACTCAGTGAATGATTCTATAGCTTCTCAAGGGTGGATAAGTGATAGCAAACTTATTGAGGCTTATTATCCTGGCTCTTTAATTCAGGACTTTCATTTATATGCAATACTATGTTTTCTCTCAAACTAGTTCCCTTGCATTTGAATAGCTCTAATTCTTAATTTCTTAATTATCTGGAAGGCCTTGAGGGTTAAATGAGAATTTCAGTGTTCTAATAAAATAACTGGCTGTAAGGGAAACCCCTGGGTTATGAGCAGAGCTTACTCCAGTGGTTATCAATCATGCTTATAAATCATGAGAGCCTGTAGCTCTGGGTTTACTTCTTTGATGATGAATACATGTGCTCTGCATCTACAGCTGCTCTACCTTGTGGATTAATTCTCACGAATCTTTTGGGCCAAAGGGACATGAAACAGAAGCAAGATTTTTAGTCCATCATCCATAAATAATTAGCTGTGTTTAGGGGGAAGTTCTTTCCACTCTCTGGGATCCTTTTTGTTCATCTGAAAAGTAGGGATAGAATAAACTATTAAAGTCAGATGGTGATTGTGAAGGTCCAAATTGTCTTGGCGAGGATCATGTGTTATATAGGTTATATCATGGTTGTATCACAATGCATATTACACTAAAATCAATTCCACACATTTAATGAGTTATTTACACACAGAGAGAAATACATTATTTTGACCAATTTAGTTAGAATCTTTTTCATGTGAGATATGCTGATTGGTCTTTATATTTTACTGGTACAGTTTAAAAACATCTCCTTTGTTCTGCTTTCCTAATTATGAATTTGAGATTTTTCTCTAGGGAAGTTGACTAATAGTGTTGCTGCAACTATTCAAGAGAAACATTTTCATTCTGGGGACTGAGGCTGGTTTAGTAATCAGCTTATAGAATTGGAGCATATATTTATGATATGTTGATTTCCTTGATTGTAGCAATCTGATAAACCATTTAGTAAGGCACAGTGAGTGATGGTATGACTTGTTTAAGAAGTCATGAAGTTTATGATCAATCTGAATCTTAATTTTTACTTTAGTATATAATGTTCTTGTTAGCAGAATATTTTAAATTTATAATGGACTCCTATATGGATGCTGATAGTGCTCTCTCTGAAGACTTCTCAGTTTAAGCAAATATTTGGCTTATGTCTAAAGTAAGACCCTTAGTGTTCTAGCCCTTTCTAAGTTTCCCTCATTATTCCTGAGCCCAAAGAACTGTGACTGCCTGGTGGGGACCTGGGAGCTAAAAGGGGAGTGAAAAGCACCTGGGCACAACTCTGATACGTTGGTTTGGTGCTTTGTTTGCTGCTGTAAGGACTGAATTTGATGGATTTTTTCTGAGAGTACATAGTGAAATGAGGGCAGTGCTTATTTATCAAACACAAAGGGATTACAAGAACTCAACCCGAAAGAAATTATTTTAATATCTCTCTGTACGTATGTGTGAAGGAACAGATGGGGTGCTGTTTGTCTATGAGAAGATAAGCTTGTAGAAAGCTTTTAAAAATAAGAACAGGAAGTCTTAAATGAAGATGTAAGTCAGCTATTCATTGTCATATCAGCAGTTTAGACATGATCACATGCAGAGTCAGAGAATTTTTGAACAAGAAAATGGGAACAAATTAAATCAACTTGTACTTAGGCTTTAATGATTTTTGCTGTTAAATACCCTAATTCTGGATCTTATTTTCTTGTATTTATGGGAAAACAATATGAATCATGAAGGGAATGAATGATTTGGTTTGATGTTCCTCAGCAGACAGTACTGCAGGTAGTTGATCACTCTTCCACATTTGTTCTGTTTAGTGTAAGTGGAATTAAAAATATTTTTACAGGCATATGGAAAGTAGGTGTGAAACAATTCTCTATTAGCACATTTCGTGACAGAATCTCACATTGGTCAAGAAATAGTAACAATTTTTGGGAACTGAGCAGAGTATAGCTTGGAGGTGATGCATATGCTAGAGACAGTTCAGGAAAAGCTCAAGGGTTGTATGATATTCTCTTTAAATAACTTTGATTGCTGTCAAAGGCATTTAACTGAAGAGAATATCTGTAAGCAGATATTCAAAGTCAAGTTTTTGTTCCATTTTAAAGAAAATTTTTCATCATGGATTAATGCAAATATTATGGGACTGAAGTTGAGAAGATAAATTTTTCAGAGAGAATTTGGTAAACATATTTCTGGTGTGATGGGAGTCTTTAATATCAGTATCTTGTAGAGAAGTGCAGGTTCCCTGTAATAAAATGGATTGCTTTGGCCTCTGTTTCTCTTATTTTCACCTTTGTTGTGCATCGGAACATCTGGCTTAAAAAGATGCAGGGGCAAAATATCATTACTACTCGGAGAACATCCTGCAGTTGAGTATTTTTAAAATCTGCTTTCCCTTTTCCTGAACTCTCAGATACGTATCTGGAGCCAAAGGAACAGGGGACAGATTCTGCAGCTAGAGGAGAAGCATTTTCTCATGATCAAGTCCTATAAATATAGTTTGAACCACATGCTTTCTCTGAAGAATTTTGTCGCACTTTTCTCTCTGGGACCAGCTTCAGCATTCACATAAAACACAAAACAACTGCAGAATGTAATTCTGTACATTTAATGGCTGCCGATTAGGAAAGACAGAAAATGGAGAAAGTGAACCATTTATCAAAAGCCTATTTAGTGGCCGGTGCTGCAGGTCAATAGGCGAATCCTCCGCCTGCGGCGCCGGCACCCAAGGTTCTAGTCCCAGTCTGGGCGCCGGATTCTGTCCCGGTCGCTCCTCTTCCAGTCCAGCTCTCTGCTGTGGCCCAGGGGTACAGTGGAGGATGGCCCAAGTCCTTGGGCCCTGCACCCGCATGGGAGACTAGGAGAAGCACCTGGCTGCTGGCTTCGGATCAGTGCAGCGCGACAGCCTCAGTGGCCATTGTGGGGTGAACCAATGGAAAAGGAAGACCTTTCTCTCTGTCTCTCTCTCACTGTCTAACTCTGCCTTTAAAAAAAAGAAAAAAAAAGCAAAAAAAGCCTATTTAATTATTTTTCCTCTTCTTGCTGGGTGGGTTTTGTCCCTGAGTGGATTTTTGGGTAGAGAATTTGTCCTTCCAGTGAAAGAAGCCCATGAGACTAAATCTTTTCCTGCCCACCAGCTTGTGGAACTCTCCCAGTTAAAAAAAAAAAAAATTCTTTCTGGTGACTTGGTAGTAGTGTCCTGGAGTAAACTGTGCTGTGAAAATTCATTATGCAAATTGGAGTTATTCCTGTCACACTCACTGAAATAGAGTTAAGGGGCCACAAAAGGAAAGGCCTGATCCAGTTTCTACAAGGCAGAACCAATGCAAGGAAACCAACTGCCTTACCTTTAAGTCTGCGATTTATTTAGCAACTTGACAACTGCTCATGGGATTGCTGACTGTGCTGTTAAGACCAGCTTTATGTAGTAATGGTTGCTTTGCCAATCAGAAGTTGCAGCTTTTGCAAATATGTGAGTGCTGATGAATTTTCTATCAAAAACCTACAACCAGCAACATTCAGACACTTGAGTCCCCTATCAGAGGACCCGGGTTTGGTACTAGGCTCCAGCTCCTGACTCCAACTTCCTGCTAATGAATGCCTTGGGAGGCAGCTGGTAATGGCTCAAGTGTTTGCTTCCCTAACATCATTGTGGGGAACCTGGATTTTTAATGTAGCCCCCACTGATGCGAGAATTATTTATTTGGGTAGTAAACCAGCAATGAAATTCTCTCTCTCTCTCTCTCTCTCTCTCTCTCTCTCTCTCCCTCTCTCTCCTCTCCCCCACAAATAAATAACAACAGCAACAAAAACAAAAACCCCTCACCACCAACCCCTTTTTCTTTGTTCTCTGGGCATCCAGAGGTCTCCCAGCCTGTGCATGTGTGTCTCAGGTTGCAATTCTGTTCTTCATTTATTCTCCAATTAAAGTTCCTTTATTGGAGATGCTTCTTTGTATATTTGTTTGACTTTGACAATGTCATGGATACATTAGATCAAAAGCAACTGAAGAATCCAGGCATTTTCACTTATTTTTATTGACAAGGGAGAGCGGATGTGACTGTTATATGAAATGTGCACAAATGCCTGGCAGGTGTACTCCACAGGTTTAGATAGGGAAGTGGTTCATGAAGGAATAATGTAAGGTTGGTTAACCAGGATGGAAAGCAGGATCTGTGTTTCCATGACTTTAATAAATTGTTGGAGAAACAAAGCATGTATGTTTGAAAAGAAAAAGAAGATCCTAAAATTGTAAATTTGGCTGTGACTTTCTCTAGATATCATGCTCTGCTGTGAGATATCGTAATTATATTTTCCCTTTGCCTTAGTTTTGTTATTATGATGCTGGATAGTTTTTCTGAGAGTCACATAGTAGAACGAGGGCAGTGCTTCTTTATCCAAGACAAAGGAATTACAAGAACTAAACCTGAAAGAAATTATTCATTTAATCTCCTTTCTTTCTTAGTAATTGGTGCTAAACATGTTTGTACTATTAACCTGACTCAGAACCATATCCCTGGGTTAAGATATATAAATACCAATCAAAGGCAGCCTCATGATTAGAAAATAACTTATTTTCCACTCCTGGTCTCCTAAAAAGTTTCCTCTTTATCTTCAACAATTTAGTATTTTTTAAGGAGGATTCTACTTGATCCCTATAAGCCTTGTTCAGCTCTTCAGTTTCCAGTTCTTTCTTTTGATTGATTTTTTGATTGACATTTTATTCCCTTTTTAAAATGATGGCTTATTTAAAATTTTGGTAATATAAAAATGTCAAAAAAGTGTCTATCATTTAATAATTTGGTATCTAGAAATAAACATAATTCACCTTAAAATGAACATCTTTCTTTTCTGCCTTAATTTAGACATTTTTAAAACCGTGCCTTTAACTTATTAAAGATAATATTAAATCAAATTAATAGGCAACTGACTTTAAACATAAATTAGAACAGAGCAAAAATATGTCATAAATCAGAATGCATGTAACATAATAGGTATATTAATTAAACTTTTTGTTTTGTCTGTATGTGTGTGTGTCCACACTGTTTAATGTCAATGTTATTTCTTCCTGCAATTCATAGTCAAAGAAGTTTGAAATCCAGTGACTTAGACAATGGTCTCACTGGATGAAATGCAATCTTAATATGAGAGAACAGAACTGGACACCATTCTTAAATAAATTTACAGATATTGCAATGAGGCAAGATCAGAGCCTGGAAAAGAGAGAATGAGGGCCAGATAGGTTATGGGAAGAACAAAGAGGAAGGAATGGAGGTAGAATGTTCATATCACATTCTATATGGATTTTTTCCGATGATCCTTTGGGACATCAGGAAGGTGATGAAAATGGGGAATTATACAAGGTTGAGAATGGCCTTTAATACAGGTGAAATGGGGAATGATTTGAGATATCTGATTCCAGGTTCTCATCTCACCAAAAACACACTCCTGAAAGACAACATGATGAACTTGACTCCAGGCTTTGTTTCCTAATAAAGCCTTTAATCATGTTGAAATGTGTGTACTGCCAGTTCAGACCTTATTTTAAGCTCATACCAGTCACCTGTTTCTCTGCTTGATATCTAAGCTACCTATGACTAAATTCTTACATCATGAACCTAAGGTGTTGAATGAGATACCTCAAAATTTCCTTCCAAATTTGGATAATCTATGGTTTATATGGAAATAACCAAAGAAATCAAAAAGAAACTTTGATAAGAGTAAAGTGGTAGTAAGTTGGGTATGGAAACACATGTGTAGGTGGGATAATACTAGAGCTCAGAGATCAAAGTGGAATGCCAAGTTCAAGTTTTCTCCAAGGTCTGACTGATGAGAAGCATAATATAATGCTACTCCCACTTACAGATTGATTGCTATTTCCTTGATGCCATGCTTATCTCTTCACTATACTTTTCATCCAGTACTCATAATCATTTCCATAGCATAGGGACTAAGCCTTTTATAAATATATGTGGGACACAAAGTAACTCAGTGATTAATTAATAGTATAACTCCAAATACGGTTTTTCTGGTTACAAGTCCATAGATTTTCATTGCTACACCATGCCAGGTCCATATTTTGAAGCCTAATTTGTCATAGATTCAATAGAATTGTACAATGAATAATATGAAAGTCAGAAAATACGGTCTTCAATATCAGTTGCATAAACTTCTAGACAGATCTGTGGTGAGTTGCATAAGTTCATGAGTTATAGTTTATCTTTAAATTATATTAACTATTCTTGAAGAAACCTGTGTTGTGGCACTGCAAGTTAAACCACCACTTGGGATGCCTACCTCTGGTATCTGAGTACCTGGATTGAGTCCTACTTCTTTTTACAATTCAGCTCCCTGATAACCACACAGGACTCAACAGACAATGATCCAAATACCTGGGTTCCTGCTATCCATATGAGATAAGTGAATGGGGTCTCTGGCTACTGGCTTCATCCTGAACCCAGCCCTAGCTGTTGAGGGCATTTGAGAAGTAACACAGCAGATGGATGATATCTCTCTGTGTGTGTATCCCCCTCTCTCTCTTTATTGCTCTTTCAAATAAAGTGAATAATAAAACATAATAAAACAAAAATCCTGTTCTCTATGCTTCAGAAATGTAGCAGGGTAAAACAAACAGTTGTACTTAAAAACATTGTGTAAAGTATAAAGCAGTGAATAAGTGGCTAACCTACTATTTATTTTTTGGTTTATTTGTTGCCTGCCACAAGACAGTGATTTTATAGTGATTACATGAAACTATTAAAATTTTTATTCTAAATTTTGCATCTGTATGAAGAAATAATGGAGATCAGGTTAATTGTTAAAACTGAAATACAGCTGAGCCGCAAATATCAACTGAGAAACATGTGGTTGTCTGATAGACTGTACTGTGAGATTAAAAGTACAAGCACAGTTGGAAACAGCAAGGCCTGGATGGGAAGATTGAGATCAGTTGACTTGGACGGCCTGTGGCAGAGACAGTTTGATAAAAAGCAAGCAAGATAAAAGATCACAGAATCAAAGCAGGAACTGTTTATTCCCAAAGAAGAGGTCCAATGGCATTTTGACCATGAAAGATGCAATTGTTATAATTTGGAAAAAAATCTATAAAGGCCTTTTAGCCAACAGTGATGTTGTAGGACATGAGAGAAACAAGTTAGCAAGTTTTATTGAAAGAAGGTTAGGGGAGAAAATCAATGTTTTCTGTATCAAGTGCTGGTTCTCCTTTCCTGTGAATTCTATGTGAAGTACTGGTCCTATCTATAAACTCCGCCCAGGGTCTTAAGGCTGCAAGTACTTGTGCTGCTGGGAAGTGGTCAAGTTTCAGCTTTTGCTCAATAAAGGTTAACATTGTTTTTATTAGACTGAATTTTGAAAATCAAGTAAAGGAGACCTCATTCAGTAACTTAAAAGTAAGATTCAGAATGAAAAAGCACACAAAGTGTTTAGGAAATTTTGATATAAAATATTTTAGAGTTTAAAAACCCGAAGACGATGATTAGTCTAGTGTCTAAGATGACAATATACCACATCAATGTGCCTGTCGTCAATATGTAGCCTGGCTCCTGACCCCAGTTTCCCGCTATTTAAGACGCTGGGAAGCAGTGGTGATGGTGCCAGTAATTGAAATTCTGCCAATCACATGGAAGATCTGGATAGAGTTTGTTGCTTCTAATTCTGGCTCTGGCCCAGTTCCTGGTCTTTTGGTCTTTTGGGGGAATGAACCAGTGGATGGGAGCTTCCTTTCTCTCTGTCTCTCTTTCTATGTCTCTCAAATAAATTAAAATCCTTAAAAATGGGATTCTTAGTAGCTACAAAGATGGCTTCATTTTTATTAATGGTTGACAGTATTTATTGGCAAATCAAATAGAAGGAAGTATTGGCAAAATCCCAGCTAATCATCTATTGAAAGAATGTGGCCATTTTTTGTTCTATACAGTATTATTGCTTTACAATAATAATTTTAATAATTATTCTAAGCCACCTTTACTACAGCATAAATACTATATCCCAAACAGCTCACTTATTGAATAACTTCTGTGTTTAAAATTTGCATATACTATGTCTACTTACTGAAACACTACAGAGAAGTACAAATGAGGGTTCTGAGGCTGGATCAAGGAGTGCTGTTGTGTGCTGGTTACACAACTGGATTCTCTAAGTCAAAGCTTTGTCTCTTTACATACAAAGATGATGGGGTTGCTGTTTGTTATGTATGACCTACTTTCAAGGCAAAACCTCATGTATTCATAAGGGAGGATCAGAGACAGGGAGCCTGGATGCCAGCCTGGAGTCTTTCTTAGTAGTGGTTTCTTTGAAGAAGTGGTGTAACTTCTCTGCAGGAGAGCCAAAGTGGCTCATGCTCTTTGCCCCCATGCAGGGCAAGTGCACAGTTCTGAGGAAAGCCCCTAAGACTCATCACCCACATAAACCCCCCTTTCTGTAACAAGTCACAGTGATGAGGAAAATGACCCTGATTCCCAATCTTAAAATTAAGATGGTTTGTTTGGAACTTCTGGTTCCAGGTTTACGACTGACAGTAAAAACAGACAACCCTCTAGAATTAAACCCCCCAGCACTTAGAAATGCTGCATAAGAGGTGAAAAAAGCATATTACTTATTACCTGAGTTATGAAAGAAAGGGAGAAGGAGGGTAAGAAAGGCAAATAGGGAGAAATAAAACAAACTTTTCAAGTGCCAGAAGCCAAAAGAAGTACGAAACTAGAGTAGTGAGGACTCTGGCAGCTGAATCTGGGTGTGGAGGAGTGCAGGTGGGCATGGTTGTCTGTCTCCTTCACCAGTAGGATCAGGTTCTTTAAAAAATGATTCATTTATTTGAGATGGAAAGAGAAAATGGGATAGGGGAGGCATACACACACACACATGGGGGGTGGGGGAGAGAATGAGAGAATGAGAATATCTTCTATATGCTAGTTTGCTTCCCAAATGTCTGCAGCAACCAAAGCTGGGCCAGGCTGGAACACAATCCAGGTCTCCTATGTGGGTATCAGGGACCCAAATACTTGAGCCATCACCTACTTCCTACTGAGGTGCATATTCACAGGATCTAGATTGGAAGCAGAGGTGGGACTCAATCTTGGGTACTGTGCTATGAGATGCAGGATTTGAAGTGGCATCTTTGCAGCTGTGATAAATGCCTGTCCTGCATCAGGTTTGAATGCTCATTTTGTGTACAAGAAACATAAGGCATGGATTTGTTACAGGCAGGGTTTATACCAAAATTCTTTAGTTTCTGTAGTTTCAGTAAAGTGTCAAATAAAATGTTCCTTTCAGTTCAGGGGATTAATTAAAAATGATAGTTTCAATCAAGCAAAATGTTCATCATTTAAAATCTCTGATGATCTGTTTTATCATTTAATCAAACAAAAGTCTACTATACAGAGTACAAAAAACATAATATACATGACCTAAATTGACATTTTGACATTTGATTATTGTTTATAGCCCTTGTCTATATTCTTGAGGAACAATGGTTTTTCCACTTAATATTTGTTGAATTCTTTATTTAGTGGAGTGTTAAGCTTTTGATTATAAAGAAAATTGAAAATATGTCATTGTAAAAATTAAAAGAAAAATAAGAAAAGAAGGAGGGAGCATGGGAGTGAGTAAGGGAGAGAGGTTGGATGGGAACTATCATTATGCTCTTAAAGTTGTATATATGAAATAACATGAAAGGTGTTCCCTTTTTATAAGTAAACATTTTTTAAAAAGCAGTCTAAATTGAGAATTAGAAAGTGAAAGGTTATACCACCTTTAGAATCGTGCTTCAGTTTTACGCTGCCTGAGTGGTTCTATAACTCCCAAAACAGGGAGGAGGGTGGAAGAGAGAGAGACATCCATGGGGGAGAAAGAATCAAAGAGAGAGAGAAAGAAGAAAAGAAGAGATCAGAGACAATAAAAAAGGAGAGATAAATGGAGTGACAAAAGGAGATGGGAGAGGTAGCCTGGGGAGAGAGAAATAGGGAAGGGATAGGGAAATAGGAAAAGGGAAAGAAAGAGAGAGGGGAGAGGGCAAGAGAGGGAGAATGAATGAGAGGAGAAGAAAGGGAGCCCTCTCAAGCAGGAAAAATGTGAAGCTTGTAGGTGCTGGATGAAGAACATATCTGCAAAATTCCTCTTTATAGGCATTTCCAAAGTCTAGCAACAAAAGCTAACTCAGCCCTATGATGTTACTATCATAGACAGATGCCCAGAAACAGAAAATACAGTAAGCATAGTCCAAATTATAAAAGAAGAAATTGAAGCCCTAGCATAAGAGATGATACAAAATGAATGAAACACAGATTTGAAAAATATTGAAATAGACTTTCAATAAATAAGAGACTTATAATTAGAAGCAGGTGTGTGGTCCATGCGTAAGACACCCATGTAACACATTGGAATACCTGAATTTGACATCTGGATCTGACTTCTGGCTCCAAAATCCTGATAATATGAATCCTGGGAGGCAGTGGTGATGACTCTAGTAACTGGGCTCCTCGCATCCACTTGGGAAACCTGGGTTGTATTCGGAGCTTCAGTCTAGCCCAGCTCTGTCTTTGGAACATCTAGAAATTGAGGCAATGGATAGAAGATTTCTCTTATCTACTTGTTTGTCTGTCTCTCAAATACATTAAAAAATCATATTAAAATTAACATTATTGAAAACTATTAGTAAAATTTAAGTAATGATAAGACAATTATACAAAATAAAAACAAGAAGGTGGCCGGCACCGTGGCTCAATAGGCTAATCCTCCGCCTGCGGCGCTGGCACACCGGGTTCTAGTCCCGGTCGGGGCACCAGATTCTGTCCCGGTTGCCCCTCTTCCAGGCCAGCTCTCTGCTGTGGCCAGGGAGTGCAGTGGAGGATGGCCCAAGTGCTTGGGCCCTGCACCCACATGGGAGACCAGGAGAAGCACCTGGCTCCTGCCATCGGATCAGTGCGATCTGCCGGCCTCAGCGCGCCGGCCATGGCAGCCACTGGAGGGTGAACCAACGGCAAAAGGAAGACCTTTCTCTCTGTCTCTCTCTCTCTGTCCACTCTGCCTGTCAAAAAAAAAACAAACAAAAAAACAAAAACAAAACAAAACAAAAAAAAAACAAGAAGGTGGAAAAGGTAAGAAGGTAAGATGACGAAGAGCCAAAAAATAAAAACTTAAAATACACAGTATATTTCAAATCGGTCCTGAAGAAGACATCACATTTAAAATCTATTTAAGAAAATTGTGTTGAGAATTTTTCAGAGCTGATTGAAGACAGGAATTCTTCATTTCAACAAATAATAAATCCTGAGCAGAACTGATGAAAATATATCCATTCCTGGCCACATCAATGTGATCCTGCAGATATCAAAGTCAAAGAAAATATTTCAAAAGCAGCCTGAAAGAGAATACAGTCTACCTATTAGGAACAATAGTTAGGCTGAAAACAGGCATCTCAAACCCACCAGTTAAAGGCAGAGAGACTGTCATACTACCCTCAAAGGATCAAGAAAACAAAAGAAATCTGTGAACTACACACAGCAAAACTCAGGAACAGGGGCCATCTTTGCTTGGTTTCTGAATGAGCAAGTACTGGGCTAAGGATTCACATGAAAGTGATTTATTAGGAAGCAATGCCAGGATAAATCAGGATGCTGGCAATGAAAAGAATATTTTAAACATTTTAATACATAGTACTTGGAAATCAAATATCTGTATAAATAGAACTAATCATAAACAGATGGCAATAGATTTAAATATGAAAGTTCTACAAAGTTTCCTGGAGATCTTTTATCTGGGTAAATTTCTTAAACACAACCCAAAATGCACTTATAATAAAAGAAAAGTTGAGACCGTTATACTGGTGAAATAAGCATCTCCAAACGACAAATATCATGTTTTCTCTGATTTGTGATGTCTAATACAGAGTACTAAAAAAAGTAATGTTTATGAATGAAATTGACATCTTGAGATATGATTCTCATTTATAGTCCTTGTCTAGTCTCCTGAGGATCAGTGGTTTCTCTACATACTACTTGTCGAATTCTTTATTTAGTGAAGAACTTAGCTTGTGATTATAAGGTAAATTGAAAATATGTCATCACAAAAATTAAAAGAAAAATAAAAAAGGAGAAGGGAGGGAGGGTAGTAAGTACTATTGTGTTATTAAAATTGTATATATGAAATACATGAAATCTGTTACCTTTATATGAATAAATAAATAATGTAAGAAGAAAAGCTGAACACATTTGACTTCAAACTAAACGCATATGTTCAATTGTTAGGAAAAAACACTAATAAATTGAAAGTGCAAACTACACATTAGGAGAAACTATTTTCAGTAACTGTATCTAACAGTTCCTAGAGTATATAAAGTTTTCCAAAAATGAATTTTCATAAAATAAAAAAGATTATTCTAGAGGCTCTTTAGCATTAGACATTGTTTTTTATTTATTTATTTATTTGACAGATAGAGTTAGACAGTGAGAGAGAGACAGAGAGAAAGGTCTTCCTTCCTTTGGTTCACTCCCCAAATGGCTGCTACCACCGGTGCTGCACTGATCCAAAGCCAGGAGTTAGGTGCTTCCTCCTGGTCTCCCACACGGGTGCAGGGCCCAAGGACTTGGGCCATCCTCCACTGCCTTCCCGGGCCACAGCAGAGAGCTGGACTGGAAGAGAGGCAACCAGGACTAGAACTGGTGCCCATATGGGATGCTGGCGCCACAGGCAGAGGATTAACCTAGTGAGCCATGGCGGCAGCCCTGTTGCTAACCTTTTGCTATATTGTGTATCTTTTTTTGCTAGATCAGATGTTCAAAATGTTCACAGCTATAAATGCAGAGGAGAGAAGTATATTTTATCTGTTCGTGTATCCAGATAAAAATATTTTAAGATTTTATTTTTATTTATTTGAAAGTTAGAGTTACAGACAGTGAGGAGGAGAGACAGAGAGAAAGGTCTTACTTCCATTGGTTCACTCCCCAAATGGCTGCCGTGGCCAGCATTGCGCTGATCCGAAGCCAGGAGCCAGGTGCCTCCTCCTGGTCTCCCATGCAGGTGCAGGGGCCCAAGCACTTGGCCATCCTCCACTGCCCTCCTGGGCCACAGCAGAGAGCTGGACTGGAAGAGGAGCAACCGTGACAGAATCCGGCGCCTACATGGGATGCTGCTGCCGCAGGCAGAGGTTTAACCAAGTGAGCCTCGGCGCCGACCCCCAGATAAAATTTAAAAACTTTTTTTCTCAGTAGGTCAGAAAAATTTAGCCAACATTTAAGTATAGTGGAGTGGACAATTTATTCTTATTAACTCTAGCTTTCAGAACAACCATATGAAATAATTACTGTTATTATATGTTTTGAAGGAAAATCTGAGATTTTTAGAGAATTTGCTTGTGCTATCTACATCCAACTAGGAAGAGATAGTTTAGGCCAAATTGGAATCACATATTTCTTTTTTTTTTTTTTATTTTTTGACAGGCAGAGTGGACAGTGAGAGAGAGAGACAGAGAAAAAGGTCTTCCTTTGCCGTTGGTTTACCCTCCAATGGCTGCCGCGGCCGGCATACCGCGCAGATCCAATGGCAGGAGCCAGGTACTTCTCCTAGTCTCCCATGGGGTGCAGGGCCCAAGCACTTGGGCCATCCTCCACTGCACTCCCTGGCCGCAGCAGAGAACTGGCCTGGAAGAAGGGCAACCGGGACAGAATCCGGCGCCCCGACCAGGACTAGAACCTGGTGTGCCGGCGCCGCAAGGTGGAGGATTAGCCTACTGAGCCGTGGCACCGGCCTCACATATTTCTTAATACAAAACTTCTTAGAACACTTTGGTGAGGTTGAATGTTTGCATTAGTTTAAGTTTTTCTCAAAACAGAACTCCAACATGGATTTGCAGGTGGGTGGTCTGCTTGGCATGTAAGGAGACACTAGGAGAGGAATAAAGGTGAGAGATCATGCCAGAGTTGTGGGGCAGCAGGTTAAACAGCTCCATGCAATGCCGGAATCCCATTTTGGAGTGCCAGCTGCTCTGCATCCGTTCCAGCTGCCTGCTAATGTGCCTGGGAAAGCAGTGCAAGATGGGCCAAGTACTTGGGCCCCTACTACCCATGTGGGAAACCCAGATGGAATTCTAGGCTCCTGGCTTTGGCCAGCTCCAGTCCTGACCAGTGAGGCCATTTGGGGAGTGAACCGGTGAACAGAAGATCTTTCTTCTCCTCTCTCTCTGCCTGTCAATAAATAAATAAATCTTTAAAAGGTAGGAGATTGGAAACGAAGTCAAGCATTCAGCAAGAGGGGTGTTAGTAAGCCTGGTGTCCCTGTGGGAGATGGAGCTTAATTCTGCTATGGGAATTCTAAGATTCACAAATGAATGATGTCTCAGAGGTATCCTGCAAGGCAGTTCATTGAGAGGGGAAATTTTGTGCAAAATCCCATTGGTCATTGGCTGAAGGCTACTGGAATGCTAGTTCTCTGAAATTTTTGGTCTGTTGCATAGGAAGGCTTTGGTGGCTGAACAACCTTTTGTCAATAAAACAGTGGAGATGTTGGTAATTGGAATTCAGGCTGGAAATTTCTGATGTGGTAGGGCTTAGGAACATGAGCAAAGCACTGACAGTGTTTTTTAGGGGTACTAGCAATTAACTGCCAAATTTCAGTTGATTAACAGAATAAAAGTTCATTGCTTGTTCTCATCACAAGAGGGGGTGGGGCATGTATGCTAAGACTCAGCCCAGGTTTCTTCAATTTTAGCCTCTGCAGTCTTCCCATCTCTTATAGTCTTCTGGATTCTGTGCCTATTATTTTGCCAGCTCATGGGTCAAGATAGGGTGGGGCATTGTGAAACAAGTTTTATTTGCATTGACCAGAGCTCTGTCACGAGTCTGCATAGTATTGTCAGGGATTGTTTGAAAATGGATGCAACTGGAGATCATTAAGTGAAATAAACCAGATACAGGAAGGAAAATATCACCTGTCCTGTCTCATATGTGACAGGTGCACACACAAACATACACAGAGACATACACATATGTATATGTATTTGAGTTGAAATTAAAATAGTGATTACTAGAGGCTGGTATGTGGTGAGTGATGGGAATAGGTTAGAAAATGGGTACCAAAACAGTCAAGTAAACGTAGTGGGTTCTGGTGTTCTTCATAGAGTGGGCTGATTGTAGTTCTTGATAATGGATTATATTATTCTGTACAAGGAACTGAAATAGTGGAGCAGATATGCTCAAGCACAAAGAAAACCAAAGTTAATGTGTGAAGACTATTGCCTTATATGGTTGATTCACTCTGTGTATATGTGTTGAAATATTGTATTGTCCACCATAAAAATGTGCAAGCATTACATGTTAGTCAAAAGTCTAGAAAAAAGTAAGTTATTATAAAATAAAAATGTTATCTATCTATCTATATATGTTTTCTCCTAAAAGAATCCCTCATATGTCATGAGAAGCAGCAGTAGCCACCCAATAATGACTGCGTACACTGATTCTCCTAAGCTCACAGTGCTGAGCCTATGTACATGCATACACACATATGCATAAATTCCTACATGAATGCTCACACACAAGTATGAACATACATGGTATATGGCTCTAACTGACAGTAAACAGCTACCAAATAAACATTTACCCTCCTAGAAGACATTGATATACACAGACTCAACATTTTATTAAAACCTTAGAATACACACCATTTATTTAGATTTTACCAGGTCACATTTACTTTGGGGTGACACAAACTATAAAGCAAGCCAGAAGTTTACATTTCCCTTAATTTTTTCAGTAAAGTGAACTATAGCAGTCTTCCCATCTCTTACAGTCTTCTATATTGTAAGGAATTCGTCTTCCATATTTCTGAACAGTTATATTTAACTTTTAAACTCAAGAAATCCTAAAACATGATTCTACACACTTGTATTCCTTAAACACTAAAGAACAATTAAAAATGATTGCTAGGCTCAATATTTTTTAAGTGAGTTCCTGCCAATATTTGAAAACCCTGTCTATGCATCTGCAGAGACACATTCCTTTCTGCTCACTTACTATGGATTCACCTTATTGTGCTGAAAGCCTCTTGTATTTGAACATAAAAATATCTGAATTTCAGTGAAATATAGTTTTTAACCTTATTTTTGGTAAATTAAGGATATAATGAAAAAAATTAAAATATGCCCAGATCATTATGAAACTCTTGAAATCTTAACAATTTTAGTATTAATAGTAAAAGAGGAGGAATGTAATACTGGAAAAGCTTTTTAGATCACATAATATTAACTTCCTGATTTGGCTAACAGGCAGGCAGGTTGCACAAATGGAACTATTATTTACACTGAGCTTCTTTTTTTCAACACTAGAGAGAGGAATACACACACGGAGAGAGAGAGAAAGGGGGGAGGGGGGGATGCACACACAGAGACTTCCCAAAACACAATAGAAAGATAAATTTGATTCAGTGTCATACCTCAGCAAACTATGTCCTCTTGCTCTTTTGCTAAAGAAGAGGTTAAATGTAGTAAATATGCATGAAATTTCTCATGAAACTGAACCTACTTCATTCATCTCCTAGGATGGTCTTTTCTATCTCTGGGATTGTATGCGGGTATCATTGTTATAGCCTAAACTAAAATTTTGCTAGCTTTTTGAGTTAGCAGTCCAATATCTGAAAGCTTCCTAGGTAAATCTCACTTTAATCTGATTTGATGCAGCTGACAATACGGTTGTGATGGAGGCAATTCATAGTAGGTGTATGTTCATTTAATGGGATGACTTAGGCCAGAGGTTTTCAGCAGGGTTGATGTTGTCCCCAGGGATTGTTTAGAGAAATTTCTGGTTGCTAAGACTGTAGGGCTTCCTTCTGTATTTAGTCTGTTGTGGCCAGGGATGCTGCTAATCTTCCCATAATGCGTAGGATAGTTCTTCACAACAAATAATTATCTGGCCCCAAATATCATTAATGCCAATGTTCGGAAACTATGCCCTATAACTATAACTTTTTCATATTCATAATGCGTGAAAATTGTTTCTATTTCATGATCTGGAGATCAAAATCAGGGTATTTAAGTCATCTGTTATAGAATAGTTCACAGCTGATCATGCATTGGAACTAGTACCCCTTTCTCCCCTGTCCTAATTTTTGCTATAAAGAACAAGCAACCAATCATTTATTTACCTTTCGTTTGCTTTGTTTATTTTGAACTCTGAGTCTCTACACACTTCTTGTGCTTGACCCTGTTGGAATAAATCCCTAACACCTGTGCTGATCCAATATATTACTCACTGGGGTCATCAACCCTTCAAAGGCAGGACAGGTGTAAACCAGTGGAGTGATTACATTGTATTGTGAATGTGAACTTCTGTTTCTTAAGGTTCCTTCCCAGATTCTTGCAGCTTATTTCACTTCATCAGACAGGTGTAGTCATGGGTGAGTGAAGGAGACACCAGATTGTCCATATGGCACCCTCTCACTCCCACCACAGCTTCAGTTGTAGCTCCCTGTTCTGTTTCCCACCATATTTTTATTTGGCTTGACAGGTCTCACCAGGGGGTCTGATTTGGCTGGCTGTGTAACCCTTCCTAGATGGATAAATTTATTATTCAGCAATAATGGCCCCTGTGGGCAACAATGCTTTGTAAAGTTGGGGAAATGGAGACACTGGGAGTCTTACATGAAACTAAATGGTTGTATTCTTTTTCAAGATTCTTGACTCATTAAGAACTTAGAAAGTATTGGTTCAGGAATTATCTGCTCTGTTTTAATATGTGGTAAAACTTTACATAGGAGTTGATGTCAACATGACAATCATAATATGTGTTAACATATTATTATGTAAACACAGCTTGTATTGATACCACATAGGGCGTACTTTCTTTTTAACTTTTATTTAGCAAATATAAATTTCTAAACTACAGCTTATGGATTACAATGGCTCCCCCCCCCCATAACTTCCCTCCCGCCCGCAACCCTCCTAACTCTTGCTCCCTCTCCCATTCCGTTCACATCAAGATTCATTTTTCAATAAGTAACAGAATGAGATATAGGGTTTTGTTTTTTGAGGATTTAATATATTGAAAGAGATATCAAATGTGAAATTTGAAGTCAGTGCTAACATTATGTGGTTGCTTAGTCATTTTGTCTTCCTTTATAATCTAGGGTAGGTTATTTGAACTCTGAGCTTCAGTGTCTGCATTTGTAAAACTGAGAAGTTAACATAAACCCAAAGATTCTAGAAGTCTATAAATATGTCCACTTACATGCATTTGTATATATGCGCACACAGAAACATATACACTCACATACTCCTATATATCCTATTGCAGTCTGGTACCTCCAAAGCATATTATTTTAAATTTCCCTTCTGTAATAGAACAAAGTATAGAAATCAAGGTAATTAAACAAACACTGGATTGGAATTAAAAATTAAGATAAATCTCAATTTAGAGTCTTGCATTTTATTTACTCATTGTCTGAACCTAGAAAGTTAGTAGTCTGCTCTGTAACACAATTTCTTAAGTAGTAAAACAAAGCTACTGGAACATTAGTGGTTTGCCAACTATTGTGAATTTTCAGATGAATCCTGAGGCTCTTTCTTCAAACTGAAGTTCCCTTAGAAACCTGGTTTATAAAAGAGAAAATCTGTGAAATTCTCAATTCAGAGTAGTTGGCAGAATCGCCTCTGTGGCTCTCCAGAGTCCAATTCTGAAATCATTGGGCTTTATCACCATCAAGGGTCTTTGTGCAATAAGCATTTTAAGCAGCAAGTCTTAGTTAATATTTGGTTGTATTTACAGATAAATATGAACTAATAGTCTAATTAGTCTAACCAGGGTTGTATTTTGAAACATTTAAATGTTGGGATAACCTCTCATCTTTAGTTAAAGGACAACATTTCTGTTATAAATCAACTAGCTATGGAAGAAGATAATGTTTATGGAACTTATTTTAAAATCTAGTTCTCTGTGCTTATTCAAGCACATGTATATACTATTGATAGTTGATTCCTCTACCCGAATATTATTCTACAATCTTAAATGAAGTGCTTTCATTTGATTGCTCAAAAGAAGGAGAAATAAGTCAGATTTTGTTATGAGCTGAATTGTGTCCTTGAAATTTGTATGTTGAAATCTTAACCTTCCATATATCTTTATTATATAACTTCATAGTAATTATGTATTATTTTTCCTAGGTCACTATATTTGTGGTCTTATGGTTCGTCATTATAATTTAAAATTAGATTCTTCAATTAATATTTTGGTGACTCTATAAAACTAAAAATTAATGAAGACAGTGAGAATTAGTTTGTTTAGTGCTTTGTTGGCAATAGGCAGATAAGTATCTGGAGCAAAATGAGAGTTCATTGTAAAATTGATGAGTATTCAACAGATTGAATGATCTAGTTTTGAATGTTGATTATCACAGTTAAGTAAAAATGACAGGAGTCACCTCTTCATCATAACTCAGATAATAGTAAGAACCACCTATATATGATGATTAATTTTCAAGTGTGGTATTCTGTGTTAGGTAGATGAGGACATGTTTTGAAGGGTTGTGGTTGCAATTTTGAAAATGTAGTGTTTACCACACATTGGTGAAGTGTGAGATTCAGGACTTTTGCCTGAAACCCGAAAGTACTTTAGGGGTTTTATAAAGATGTTTGAATTCTGGTAAACATTTTTATGCTGCCTCTAGAGACATTATTTAACTTGAGTTCCAAGTGAACTTTAGGTCCAAGAAACAGCTCTTGTAAAGAGTCTTTTAGTTTATATGAAGTGGAAAGTAAATGATCGATAAATTTTACTTATTTTTCAGCTAAGATAAAGATTGAACTTCTTGGCAAGATACTATTAACTGGCTGGTAAAAATTTAGAAAGAGTCTTCAAGGAATTAATATTTTATTTAACTTTCTATCTATTAAGGAGCACCTATTTTTGAGAAGCTGAGTTTAAAGCTCTCCAAGTGCATAAATTACTGGTCATTACACGCTATGCTCTTCTGCTTTTTCATTCTGAGATAAAATAATTGTTGTGACAAATTTTGAAGATAATGTAGACTTTAAGAACTAAATTGTATTTGAAGATAAAAACAGTATTTTGTTGCATTTCATAGTTAGTACATACATTTTCATTATTTGTATTGCATTTTCTTTCTCATTAAATCTTCTGTGGATGATTTGAAAGTATGGTTTCAAATTTAGGCAAACTATAGCTGTAATCTCAGATCTGAGACTTAATAAATGTGTGGTCTTGGGCAAGTTACTTATTCTTTATAATCCTAAATTTTCTTTTTAATTAATTAATTAATTTGAAAGTCAGAGTTACATAGAGAGAGAAGGTGAGGCAGAGAGAGACAGAGGTCTTCCATGAGATGGTTCACTCTGCAAATGGCCGCAATGGCCTGAGCTGGACTAATCCAAAGCCGGGAGCCAGGAGCTTCTTCTAGGTCTTCCATGTGGGTGCAGGGACCCAAGCACTTGGGCCATCTTCTGCTTTCCCAGGTCATAGCAGAGAGCTGGATCAGAAGTGGAGCAGCCGGGACTCGAACTGGCACCCATTTGGGATGCTGGCACTGCAGATGGTGGCTTTACCTGCTATGTCACAGTGCCGGCCCCTCCTCAATTTTCTTATTCGTACATATTGCCAGTGCATAAACTTCATGTAGTTAGTTTGAGAAATAAATCATGTAACATGTATAAACCTCTTAGTATATATGTGCTAACACAAATTATGTACTTAATACATTTATCTATTTGTTAATTATAGGAGTTTCAACTGTGTGTTGTATGTGTGTGAGATCTTCCTAAAAGCTTATATCATGTCCTTTAGATAACCATAGCTCTAGCACTAGTAGGTGCTAGATTTGTTTTAAATTCAACAAATTGATAATTTACTCATTATGAAAGTAAGATTGTTTTAGTTATTATTTTACAAGTTAATATTTTACTTAAGTGAATGTCGCTCCCCGTCTTCGTGGAGGAACGACACAGGACCCTGCGTTGTTCTTTCGTCTGCTCGGCACTCCCCGGGTTTGCTGCTGGTTCTTCCCGGGTTGGCTGCTGGTCCTTCCCGGGTTGGCTACCGTCCCTTCCACCTCCATGGAAGGGCGGTTCCCCCTGCCACATTCCCCACTTCCGCAGGGGAGCAGCACACCGCCGGCCGGCTCTCTCGGGGGCTGCACAGGTGTTCCTTCAGGTAGATGTTCCCCCTAGATGTTCCTCGTGCATGTTGTCTCTCTCCTCCTTTATAGTCCTCTTCCGCCAATCCCAACTCTGCTACCCACACGCCGAGTACGCTGCTCTCCTCCAATCAGGAGCAAGTCCTACAGTTTATTGGTTGAACTGGAGGCAGCTGTGTAGAAGCTGTTTCCCTTCTCAGCGCCATATTGTGGGAAAGCAGATGCATAGAATAAGTCTTAATTCCAGTAACTTAGTCTAGTCCGAGTTGCTCCCCACAAGTGAAATTCTAGAATTTATTAGTTTTATAAGAGAATAGCTTATTTTATAAGTTAAGCCACAACTAGGGTTTTACTTAACTTTTTAAAAATAAGGTAATTATTACTTTAGTTGAAATTTTTATAAGACTATTTTTTGCTACTACTGTTTGCTTTCATCTGAAAGTTGAGTTATATGGTTTTATATAAATATGATGTACCAAATTGGGCTTTTGAGGAAGCAGACCCTGTGATATAAAGTTGCATGCAAAAATGTTATTCAGTGTTATTCTTGGGGTCAACAATGATGAGGGAGGAGTGAATAAAGTAGGATAGGGCAGAGGAAGATGTTGTGAATGATATAGAAATAGCAAAGGTCTAGTCAACTCAAGATTTTTTTTGTATCCTTGCATTAACTATTTCATTGAATGTATGCTGACTTACAAGTGGGCTCATCCCTGAATGAGGTGGCTTACTTAACAGTAAGGCAATCACTGGGGAGATGGAAGCTTCAACGTAAGGCAGTATGTGATAACAAACCGGATTCTATTTTGGTAGCCATGTACTCCCTCCTTTGTTTTAAGGTGAATTCATGCAAAGTTATTTAGGATCCTGTATCAGTAGGTTAAACATTTCAATAGTATTTGAATAGTGGTTCTAGATTAGGCCTATCAGAGATATAGGCAAAACCAGATGGAGAATATACAGCAGTGCCAATCAATAAGAACTGTTACTCCTTCTAGAGTGTTTACTTGGATTTCATGCCTGTTCCCAATATGCTTGTTCTGTAGATGTCATTGCTTCCCTATCAGAATCCTTCCAAGACCCACCCTCAGCCAGACACTCATCAATGATGATGTGATAATGTCTCTGTGCATCATTTATAATCTGTGAACACCTCTCTTTCTACACAAAGTGGATGGCCAGTTTAATTATCAAAAATATGCCCACTGAGTTAATTTCACTTTTCTGTTGTTTTTAACGGCCACTTCTGAAAAAGGTTAGAGGAGAGCTAAGTCTATTTAAAGGCAGATAACCTGTGAAAGAGGTGAATAACAGGGATATCCTTCCCTTCCTGCCCATGGCTCCCTCCTGCTCACAAGTAACCTTGAATATGGCACTTACACAGCTACAGTGGATTCCCGCTGGACACAACTGACTTTATGAAACAGAGGGCCTGGCAAAAACAGTTATGGTCAGCTTTATTTGTCAACTTTGCTAGGCTATAGTGCCTGATCATTCAGTTAACACTAATCTAATTTTTGCTGTGAAAGGTTTTGTAGGTATAATTGATGTCTACAGTCAGTTGTCTTTAAGCTATTTAAGTTGTATTTAAGCTATATTCTAGATTATCTGAGTGGGCTTTACCCAATCAATCCAAAGTCTTTAAGAATTTTGGTTTTGCTGAACAAGAACTTCTTTCTGAGAGCTGCTATCTGTTTCTAGCCTGTACCTGCTGGTGGTCTGATCTATGGATTTCACACATACACAAACACACACACACACACATACACAAGAGATTGGTTCTAATTCTTTGGTGCAAAGTTAACTGTATACGAGATCATGAAAGGAAGATGTTGAAAAGTTATAATCTTATGGTTGGTTTCTCATGATCAAGTACCCCATCATTTCTAGGACTTGAGATTATACATTTAACATTTTTCAAAAGGTGTAAAGTATTTCATAAATGCCATGCCTTTTCTCCAGAATTTCACGACTCTATTCTGCTTTCCATAAATTCCATAAAACTCTTTTCCCAAAAGAGGTACATTTAATAATATTCTACTAAGTCATATGACCAAAGTGGTATGACCTCAGTCACTTGAATCTGAGTGTGTTCCTCCCAGATTCTACCAAGGTGGGGGAATTTTGTATCAGCTGGAATAGGGAAAGAGTAATATTCCAAGGGAGTAACTACCATGCTTTAAAAATTAAGCAAGGCATAACAGGTATTGTGCTTCATTTTTAGTAATGGGATGTGCAAAATTCAAATAGCCTCTATATTCTACACCACAGCTGGAGTTGCTTTGTGATTGAGATGCAGTATGAGTCAATCCATCTGGCTTTTTAATGAGCCAAAGTGTGAATGGAGATAGGACCACAACCATCACTCCAAGAGTGGCACTAACCTCTTCCAATTTCTCTATAACATGATATTATTAATTTTTTCTGTTCTGGACGGTGGAAAGAAGTCTTTAGAATCTGACATTTGCCCTCCCCACTATGATAGTTCTTACCCCATAGGACAACGCCAGTGCAGGGCCTGCCAACTGTGAGTATGTAGGTATAGTCATTTGATTTTATGTTTGGGAACTAGGAGAATTACTACCAGGTTGGCTCATGGATGAAGTGGACCAACTCTGATCCAGACTTAGCCCAGATTCCATTTATTATCTGGCCTCAGTAGCACCGGTACTATAACAACACAACCTAATGATGCTCTGTGTCCTCGGTCATTAGCACCTATTTAGATCTTACCTATGACTGTCCTTAACATCTATAGCCATTCCTCTTTCTCCACTGATTGACAGTTGTGGGTTCCTTAGAAGAAGGGCTGAGGAAGCCATGGCCACATAGACATGCCATAATATGCTAAGGTCCTTCCTTTTGGAATTCAGCAACTTCATTTCACAGGTTCTGGGTTTGTAAACTGGCACAAATTCAGATATTAGGAAAGGGGTTTCAACTTTTCATGGAGATGGCTACTTTCAGATTTGTAGATAATAAAACTTAATTTATTCCGTTTTTATAGATTAAGAAATATCACTTGAAGGCTACTCATCCAACTTACTCATAGGGACAGTTTGTGTAATTACCTCATTCCATAGCCCTCCATATCATATATATAAACCCTGTTTATACAGAAAACCTATAGAGGATAAGAATTCAACATTCTCTGAGATTGTGCTATTTATGATTAAATTTGATTTTTTTGTTTCCTAGTCCTAAGAGGTGGGAGTCTTTTTATATGTTGTTGCCAAGGAAAACCTCTTAGGATTAAACTTCTGATTAATCATCCTCAATCTTTCATGTTTTTTCCAAGTAATTTATTTCTGTCAAAATAGCAATCCAATTCCATTGTCCTTACTGACACTATTTTGATGTGCTTCTGTTGAGTCTGCTGAATTACTTTCATCAATGCCTTCCCACCCTGCACCTACAAGTTCCTAACATTGGGCACTTATGCAAATTTCGCCACCACTACATGCTCTGTCTCCTGCAGGAAAGGAGTCCTTGTTTGCAGTCAGCCAACAGGTGATCCAGGTTGTTCTTCCGGGCCCGTATCTGGAGTCAGCTCTTGCAGATTGTATTTCCTAGCTTTTGAGACAGATTTGTTTTCACGAAGCATCCTGGGTAGTGCCCTTGGGATGAACTTCTATAAGACGCAGAGTACAGGAGAGGGCAGAGGGAGATGTCAGGCAATGTTGAAGTCAAAACCATAGTAAGTTCTGGGTCTGGGAGGGCCCTGCAGAGCTTTGCCCTCATTCAACATGGGAATCATCTGAAAAGGGGGTGTTACCTTTTCCAAGATGGGTCTTGTAGTCATTAGGCAATTGTTGGAGAGAGTAACCACCTGAGGGCTGTCAGCATTCCCAGTGAATGCTGGAGTGAAGCTTAGTATCAAAGTGTGTGTGTGTGTGTGTGCATGTATGTAGGAGGCAGCAGGTATTGCACATCCTAAACCTATTTTGCACTTACTGAATAAAATATACAATGACTAACTACTTGATTTTTTTTCTCTGCCTTGTTTTCTTTTGTTGTAAAAGTTAACCCTCTGAACTAGCCAGATACTTGTGAAACGAATTTCCGAAAGATGGAGAACAGTTCAATTTTCTTGAGATTTTGTGCATCATGTGGAAATGGTGTCCATTACTTGAGTGTACAACAGGGTATGAATTAGAACAAGACAGTAAGAAAGACGAGTTAGTACCTAAACTGTATATGATATCTTTTAAAATATAACTCCATAAAAATCTTGTTTAAAGCTTTATGACTCTCTAAACAATAAAAGCTCACATTTAGATGTAAGTACAGATGCTCATTCCAGATTCATCTGGAAACATTTCTTGGTTTTTTTTTTTTTTTAGTTGCATCTCAGTTCCCTCCATCAGTGTGAACTGCTAAACTCCAACTGAATGTAGAATAAGGTGCTGGCAATGGAGAGGAGATTTAAAAATCATAAATATAATGGTGTATAATTTTTTTTTCTGTAAGCAACATGGAATTTTAAGATGACTTATTTTAAAAGCATGAGCTGAAATAGCAGGCGGGCATTATATTCACTGTCTTTAAAGAAAGTGGGGAGAGCTAGTTTTCTGCTTCCCAGAGAATACACATTATCCTTAGAACCAACGTCAAAGGAAGACCTTTCTCTCTGTCTCTCTCTCACTGTCCACTCTGCCTGTCAAAAAAAAAAAAAAAAAAAAAAAAGAAATTGTGTATATAATGAACGAAAAACAAATCTCAGGCTAAACTGAGACTAATTTTTTAAAAAAGATGAAGGATTCATTCTTTTTAAAAATTTAATGTAATTGAATTGCATAGTATTCAAATTCAATATGAGAATTCACTTGCATTTACTCACCATGGGAATTGATATTGACTGGTTCCCAACCTCCATATGTGAGATTTTAGTAGGTGAACACTTCTGTCTCAAGTGCTGTCATGTGTATTTATCCCTGAGAGCCTCTCAGGGGTTCTGCCATCAAATCAGGAAGTTGCCTTTAATGCCAGTGGTGGTATTTTATCATGTCGCTTTCCCCTGGTCAATTCCAGTCCTGCCTTTGCTTGGTTGTGACCACCTGTTCCTCCACACCTGTTTCAATTTATAAACCATATGCTGTAGTCACAGCTGAGAACCACTGTGGACATGATGTGATTTCTCATAAATATTTCATACATTCAAAGTTTTGCACACTTCAAAATAATTTGAAGGCAGTTGAGTTTTGCTGAAAACCTAGTAGAAATTAATTTAGACTCTTTATTGTCATTATTATATAGCAAAGAAAGATGAGATGTACTACCTTATAAAATGAGCTGTCTCAATACTAGGATGGCAGTAGCTAATATTCTTTTCAATAAACATTGCTAAAACTTATGGTAAAAGAATTCAAGTGTAACAATACATCTGAAATATGCATCTGCCCATAAAATCCAGGGAAACATAAGTTTTACATTGTTTCCTACATGAAATGACAGGTAAATCCCATGAAAAAAATTGAACATTTACCTAGAAAAAAATCAGTATATGCTAATTGAGTGTATGCTAATATTTTCACTTTTTGAGTGCTAAAGTAAGAAATCTTTGCAAATTACGCTTTTTGAATAGCAGAAAAATAAAATTAAATTTGCAAATATAATAAGGAAAGAGCTCTGAGATTCCAAGATGGCTGAATAGGGAAAACCATACTGGATTCAACAATGAGAAAAGAGCAGAGGAAATGTATTCCCAGAAAAGAGTTTGGGGTAAATTTGCAGTGCAAATTCTACAGATGGAAGAGGGACACCATGGTGCAGTGTGGAAAGTACAGATGCACAGCAATGAGTGTAGACACAACACACAAACCCTGTAGCTGAGAGCTGGAGGAAATGCCAGCTTTGCAGAGCGAGGTGAGAGCAGGCTTAAGCAGTCTATGCCACAGGAAATATTGCCAGAGGAAGAACCTTGTGGACCACACTGTCTTTGATTCTGGTCTGGAGTCCTAACTCGGCACAGGTGCCCACCTAATCCAGTGTAAGAAAAGCACATTTTTTTTCTCCCCATCCCCTGACAAAGGCATCTGGCAGCTGGTGGAAAGATACCATTTTGACACCAGTAGCAGCTGTGACATCTCTTGTGCATGCATTTGACTAAGGGATTTTACCAGAAGGAAAAACCCATGTTCCCCAATGACTTTGAGTCTGTCTGGGAGAGTTGACAGGGGGCTAGGCAACCTCATAGGACTGTGAGGTGCTCCCATGCTTGCAACTTATAACAGGCCCTGGGAATCAAACTGCCAAGGTGGAGCACTCACAGTCAGCTGGCTCTGGGAATGCCTCTGCTCTCTCTGTGAAAGTGAAAGGCTAGCAGGGCAGAGTGGATTCTCTGCACTCTGTGACTGTGGGAGCCATTTGTGCTGGGACTATGGGAACTCTGTGATTGCACAATACGGTGAAGGGTGTAACTGGGTCTCTGGGAAATTAGAGTGCCAGAGCCAGAGGCTCAGCGTTCCCTGATTTCCTTTTGTAGGTCAAAGCATAGGTATTTATGATCACACTGAGGACTGCACAGATCCTTTATGTGGTTCATGCAGAAGCATGTGTGAGTGCTGCACCCACTGTGTGCTATCTGTGGACATTGCTCATCATGGAAGAGGAGGTGAGGGTGAGGTTATCATACCCCTCCCCCAGCTGACAGTAGAGGAGGTCTACTATTCTAACTTGGATGTCACTCTAGATGCTTGCCCCACCCTGGAGCACAAACCAGAAAACCCAGAAAAATGCCACTGGATATTCACTGAAGGAGCAGACACTCAACTAAGCTACAGAGAAATAGTTCAAAGATAAAACCCATCAAAGGGAAAAACCAACAAGTATTTCCACAAATGCTTAAAAATAAACACAAAAATTCACAAAGCAAGAGTAACGAATACAATATGACTCTCCCAAAGAAACACAACACTTGAATATATAGAGTGTGAAGATGAAGATATTGATGGCATGCCTGAAAAGGAATACAAAAAAATAATCATAGGATTACTCAGAAGCAATGAGAAGCAAATTCATGAGTTAAAGAAATCCATACATGACATGGATGAAAAGTTTCCCATGGGATAGATATTTTGACATGAAACCAGAATGAAATAATAGAAATGAAGAATTCAATATGTCAAAAAAAAAAATAGTGGAAAGCCTGAACAACTACTTGGTAAGGCAGAAGAAATCATTTCTTTTTTATTTTTTAAATCTTACCTTCTTTTTTTTTTTAAAGATTTCATTTATTTATTTGAGAGTTACAGACAGAGGGAGAGACAGACAGAAAGGTCTTCCATCTACTGGTTCACTCCCCAAATGGTCTCAATGGCCAAGGCTGAGCTAATTTGAAGCCAGGAGCCAGAAGCTTCTTCCAGGTCTCCCAGGTACACGCAAGGGCCCAAGCATTTATGCCATCTTCCACTGCTTTCCCAAGCCATCAGTAGTGAGCTGGGTCAGAAGAGGAGCAGTCAGGACACAAGCCGGTGCCCATATGGATGCTGGCATCACAGGCGGAGGCTCAACCTACTATTCCACCATGCCAGCTGCCGAAAGAATGTCTGAGTTAGAAGACAAATCTTTGGAAATACCTCAGTCAAACCCCCCATCCCCCCCAAAAAAAAGAAATTAGAAAAATTAGAAACCATATTCAAGATTTATGGGATACTATCAAATCACACAACATGTAGGTCTTAAGAGTTCCTGAAAGTGTGGAAAGAAAGGATTAGAAGACCTATTCAGTGAAATAACAACAGAAAACTTCCCTAATTTGGAGGAAGAAAAGGATGTCCAAGTACACAAGGCACATAGAACTCCTAATAGACATGAGCAGAAAAGATCTTCACCATGACACATTGTAGTCAAACTTTCATTAGTAAAACATAAATAAAATGTTCTAAAATGTGCATGAGAGTAATGCCAGATTACTTTCAGAGGATCTCTAATTAAACTCACAGTTGATTTCTCATCAGAAACCTTAGAGGCTAGGAGAGAATGGAGAGATATAGTCTCAGTCTTTAAAGAAAAAAAAAAAACCAACCCAGAATACTGTATGCTGCAAAGTTCTCATTTATGAATGAAGGTGACATAAGACCTTATTTAACACACATAACTTGAATTTGTCACTACTCACCATGCCTTGGATGTGTTGCATGCGGAAATGATGTGAAGGATGTGCTACACATGAAAACACAGAAAGACAAGCATCATCATGAAAGCATGTGAAGGCAGAGATTATTCAAGTAAAAGTACAAAGAAAACCCAAAGCAAACAATAGGAATATTTATGGAAAAATGGCAGGGCCAAGCTGTCACTTATCTATAGTAACCTTAAATGTAGATGCCTTAAATTCTCCAATTAAAAGATACAGACTGGCAGAATAGAATGAAAAACAAAATCCATCAATTTGCTGCCTAAGGAAACATGTTTCACCAACAAAAATACATACAGACTGAAAAAGAAAGGACAGGAAAAGATATTCCATGCTAATGGAAAGCAAAAGCAAGGAGTTATAAACATCCTAATGTCAGATAAAATAGACTGTAATACAAAAACTGTTAAAATAGGCAGAAAAAGGCATTATGTAATGATTAAGGGATCAATTCAACAGGAAGATGTGACTATAATAAGTATATATGCACACAATGCCAGGGTGCCTGTTTAAAACAAATGTTGTTGGTTCTAAAGGGAGACACAGATGCCAATATAACAGTAATGGGAGGCTTCAGCACCCCAATTTCATAAATGGACAGACTGACTAGACAGAAAATCAACAAACAACAGGGCTAATTTACAGTATAGGCCATATGTACCTAACTGATACCTATGGAATCTTTCATCCCAAAGTTGAGGAATACACATTATTTCCATCAATGCATGGAACGTTCTCTAGAATAGACCATATGGTAGGCCATAAAGCAAGTCTCAACAAATCCAAAACATTAAAATCATACCATGCGTATTCTCTGACCACAATGGAATGAACTGAAAATTAACAACTCAAGAATTTCTAGAAAATGTGCAAAAACATGGAAATTGAACAACATGCTCGGGAATGTACAGTGAGCCATAGAAAAAAATCAAAAGGGAAATGAAAAAAAATTCTTGGGAACAGATGAAGATGACAATACAATATATCAAAACATATGAGATACATCAAAAGCAGTGTTAGTTAATTATTGCCTACATGAAATAATAAGGCATCAAATAAATGAGCATCTCAAGGACCTTATAAAACAAAAACAAAACAAACCCAAAGTTAGTAGGAGGAAAGAAATAATTAAAATTAGAGAATTTAACAAATTGAAACTAAAAAAGATATAAAAGATCAGTGAAATGAAGAACTGTGTTTTTGAAAAAATAAACAAAATGGATACACTAGTGACTCAACTAGCCAAAAAAGAGGGAGTTCCAAATATCAGAGATGAAAAAAAGATGTAACAATAGATACCACAGACAAAAAAGAATCATTGGGAATTAGTACAAAAAACTGTGTGCCAACAAATTGGAAAATCTGGAAGAAATGGGTAGATTCTAGTTCACATACAATCCACCAAAACTGAATCATGAAGAAATAGAAAGCCTAAACAGACCAATATGAAAATGGAGGTTGAATCAGTAACAATAAAGACCCTCCCAACAAAGACAACCCCAATACCAGATGGCTTCATTGCTGAATTCTACCAGATTATTTTTATTTGTTGGGTTTTTTTTTTTGAAATTTACAAAGATTTATTAGAGCCACAGACCTCCAGCCTGAGTGACATGGAGTGGGGGCTTCCAAGAGAGGAAAAAACCCAAAGAACCTTGTAGCATTGGGGTTTCTAAAGTACAGTTTTGAAAGAAAAAATCTTGACAATTAGATTGGCATTCAGTTACCAGGCAGAGACAAAAACTCATCAAAAGACCTGATTTACAGTTCTCCATCCTATCTCTACCAGATGTTTAAGAGCAACTATTTTCAGTTGAAACCATTCAAAACAATTGAAAGGGAGAGAATCCTCCCAAACTCCTTCTATGAGGCCAGAATTACCTTATTTCCAAAACCAGAAAAAGATACAACAAAGAGAACTACAGGCCACTATACCTGATGAAGATAGATGCAAAAATTCCTGTTTCTCCCCAGAAGTTTCAATAAACATTTTATTGATTATAATGATGAAATAACATTGAACAAAGGATATTTTGAACTAAGGAATGTTCATCAATCAATGTCTATCCCTAGAACTTGATCCTTTGGAGACTTCTGTCTTGGTTATCAGGAAGGGGGTAAATTCTCCAGTGCAGAACCGGGATTTATTTGTAGGAAGAGGGAAAGTTGATGTGGATGAAGTCAATGAGATCCTGCATTTCTTTGTATGTATATGTATATATATCTTTTTCTCTCTTATCTAGCTAGCTATCTTTTTCCATTAATCCACACACATGCTTGAACAACATTGTATTATTTTTATTTCCTGTACTTTGTATTTTATTATGTTGTTATCCACGATATTGTACCCAGAATTGAGTTTTGATTTTTCCGACATCCCTCCACAAGTCTGTACTGTTATTCTTCCCCCAGGGCATGCTCTTTTGTCTTAAGCACTTACTACTTTGACTACTTTGTAATAACCTCTTTCCCTCATCTTATAAAAATATATTTGTTTGATTTGGAAAACTCAGAAGAATAAGAAGCAAAAAATATAAAATTATTTATAAATATAGGAGATCTATGTTTTTATGTATCCTGCTCTTTGCTAGTGTCACCATATTTGCATGCATACACATACACAGTGGGATATACATTTTTTATGAGATAGTGTAGTATATATCATGATTTTTCTTTGCATCATGAATATTTACCAATTCAAATTCCCAAAGCCATGAGCAGTTTATCAAGAATACAGTATGCCACAACAATCAGGAAAGAAATGTAATACAGCTTTTTTCTGGGAGCAAAGCGTTTTTTTATAAAGCAACTGTTTTTATTTATTTACTCCTTTCTTTTTTTTAAGTTTTTAATAGTTTCTTTATAGTCCGTAGGTGCTGTTCTGAAAATTTGATGTCTCCTTTCCCTCCTTCCCTTCCCTTCTTGTCCTGTAACCCTAACCCTAACTTCCCTTCACTTTTGAGATAACATATCTTTAATTTACATTACAGTCAAGGAGTTAATGCTCCAGAAAATAAAGAATGAAACACTTAGCAACAGAGTAAAGCATATTGCTTCTATGAGATTTTAGTGAATATTATTAAATATAAGCAAGAAGGTATGTTGTCATTGAATCACTTTGGATTCTATCCATGTGTTATGGTCAAATGAAATGCACACACATGTCAACCAAAATGTTGATAAGAACATGCATGCATATGCCATTTCCCTTGTATTTCCTTCTTCCCTCTGCCCCAAACCAACAACCAAACCTTGTTATTCTCAGACATGATTTAACGTCACCATGTGCAAGGTGCTTCCTTTTTATTAAGTATAACAAAACTATTCAAAAATTGGTTGATTTCACTAGTTCTAATTTTTATCATATATTGCCAATTCCAAACATATAAAAAGCTTGAATATTGAAAAACTAAAAATAAACTCAATGCAAAAAACCACAGGCACTTAATACAAATTGCACACACGAAACTTCAGTTATGAATGGAAACTCTCTTCTGGTTACAGATACTAGAACAGAGGCTTTTTTTTTTTCACCCATTTTCTCCTCTTGCCCCTGTAGGCCTCAGGATAGTAAATGATCTTTGCTATTGCTTGCCCTGCCTGAGGTCTTGTGTTATTTCTTGATAGCTTTCCTAAAACCTGCCTAAAACTTTAAAAATTGTTCTTTTATTAAGCTGTTGTCATATTACTCAGCTGGCGTGCACCATCTATTTACTAATGGAACTTTGAATGATACCAGCTGAAGATTTAAGGTGATGGTAATAATGCCACAAAGAAAAATCACTCTGTGGCTTTCATAGATTGTCAAAATCCTGAGAGCAGACACAATCTCCAACTTGTTCCTCAATGTGTCCCCATCATGTACTACCTTAGCTGTAATACAGAAACACACAGCAATATATTTTATAATAAAAGCACATATATTTCAATGAAAGAAGTGAGGACTGGAAGGGCACATAAGAGGATCACTCAGGTATTTCAGTCCTTGGCCGTGATTTGCAGTCCTGATGAGACCTGGAATCCAAGTTATATTCTGAAGTTAGTCTTATATGAGTTGAACATTGCTAATCTAAAAAAAAAAAAAAGATTTGTACAAGTATAACTGTACTGATTTGAATAGTGTTCCCTTCCTCTCACTCCCTGTTTGTGTCCTAGAATCTCAGAATGTGACTTTATTGAAAATAGGATCTTTGAAGATATAATTATGAGATTGAAATGGATCAGAATAGGCCTTAATCTGATATCTATTCTAAGAAGAGGGGAATTTAAACACAACACTATTTAAAATAGGCAGATGAATAGCAGAAATGGAGTGAAGAGAATACCCTGTGGAGATGGAGGCAGAGATTGGAAAGCTGCATTTGCAAGATAAGAAACACAAGGACCTCTGGCAACCAGCAGAGGTAGGGGAGATGTGCAGAACAGATTTTTCCTGAGTTTCCAGGAAGGACCTAACCTGCGAGTACTTTGATTTCAGATTCTGGTTTTCCTATGAAAGACTGCATTTTTGTTGTTTTAAGTCTCTGAGTTTGTACTAATTGTTATGGAAGCCTATAAAAATTGTACAATACTTCAATTATTCTGCAAATATTTATGAACCCCATAACATGTGCCAGTTGCTGTCTAGATAGTGATGATATAGTGATGTGCAAGAAAAAGAGAGTACTTATTTCCATGAGCACACGTTGTGGTGGAATGATGGTAAATACATGTATAAATAAACATGAGACACCATGCCAGGAAGTGATAACAACTATAAAAGGAAGTAAGAAAAGCTGTGGTGGAGAATTACTGAGGCACACTATTCTATATGAAGTTGTTTGGGAAGACCTTCAAATGATATTTTGAGATAGATTTAATGGAAATGAAGCATCAAAATATGCAATGATCTGGAATAAAGAACATATATTTATTGACCAACAGAACACACACACACACAAAGAAAGATCCCTAGGTGTGAAAATACTTGGTATTTTTGAAAATGGCGAGACCAGTATGTTGATACTATAATGTACAAAGCAAAGGAAATAATTTAGGATAAATAGGATTGTAATATCACAGCGGCCCTTTAACACCTTGTTAGAAATTTTTTATCTTATTCTAATTATAATTGGAGCTATTCAGGTTATTGTGCATAGTAGGAAGGGGTGATGGGTATATATTATTTGGCATATTTTGAATACATCCTTCTAAGTTTTGCAGGAGCGAGAGGCATGCATGAAAGTAGGAAGACCAGTTAGAAAGTTATTGCATTAATCTAAGCAGAGAATGATAGCTTTATCTAGAGTGTTAATATTGGAATCCATGGAAATAATTCAAAGTCAGGATAAATTTTGATAGAAGAGATAATAGAGTCTGCTGCTAGATGTGAAGATGTGACATGAGGTATGAACAGAAGAGAAGGATCAAAGATGAAACCTAATTATTTGATCAAAGCAGTTAGTAAATGATAGTGAAAGCTGTTAAAATGTGAAACAAGAAAAATAAGAGTTCAAAATGGACGAGTTGGAAATTCCTATAGCATAATCAGTGGGAGAATGAAAGTGGAAAGATGCATATTGGAATCTGATTCTTGGGAGTAGTTTTTCTAGGAAGCAAGCAGAGGAATGAAAAGTAGAGAAAAGTAGAGAAAGATAGAATGAGAGATATCTTTTGTCTACTGGTTCGCTCTCCAAATATCTGCAATGGCCTGGGCTGGGCCAGATCAAAGCCAGGATTATGGGATTCAGTGTGGGTCTCCCATGTGGGTGTCAAGAAATCAAGCACTTGAGCTACCATCTGCTGCTTCATAGGGTGTGCATTAGCAGGGATCTGGGAGGAAACTGAGCCACAACTCAGACCTGGGGCCTCCAATATGGGATATGATTTTCCTAACCACTGGGCCAAATACACACTCTTATTGTTAATATTTTTAACCTGTGAGATATAACAATATGCTTTTCTTATGATGGAATCATCCACATGTAGGAACACATTTATGAAGCAGAGAGGATAGGAAAATTGCAAAGATGTTGTCATTGAGGCAAGCGGGAAGGATCCAATGTGAGAATGAAAGGTCTAGGGGCCAGCATTGTGGTGTATTACCCCTTATGGCACTGGTTTGCATTCCAGATGCTACGTTTCTGATCCAGCTCCCTGTTAATGACCTGAGAAAGCAGTGGAAGATGGTCTAAGTGCCTCGGCCCCTACCAGCCATGTGGAAGATCCACCAGTTGTATGTCCTGGCTTCTGGCTTCAGCCTGGACCAGCTTTGGACGTTGTAGCCCTTTGGGGAATGAACCAGCTGGTTGAAGATCTTCTCCCTGTCTCCTCCCCTCACTATAATTTCTCATTTCAAATGAATGAGTAAATCTTAAAAATAAAAAGTAAATGAAAGGTTCAGACTTAGCTGCTACCCAGAGACAGTTGATCAACTTTAGCAGAAAGAATACGAAATAGAAAAATATGCATCTAGGCTGTTTGGTACATTTGCTGTTGCTAAATCAAGTAGTTTTCTTCTAATTACTTCTATTTTTCTTACAGACAAGGACACACAGAGGTTTGGAGGGAAAAAATTAGTTTTGAGAAGAAAAAAAGCATTAAAAATGATGTCAGAGAATAGAAAGTACAGTACAGAACTAGGCCAAGAGGATTCACATCTTGCCAGGCTGAGTGCCTACTTAGGATTTGTTGCTGTAGATTTGAGACCAGCCAGAAGATATCTGTGTTTTTCTGTGGTTCTGGTCAGCTGCCAGGATGCACATGATGAGGAGTTAGTTTGGCTTATCTGGGTTCAGATTTTGTGCAGGCAATAACTGTATTGTCAAGAAAGTTAGCTATGCATGCAAAGTGTGCTGGACCTTGGAATTTAAACTAGTAGAAAAGGAAATAAGATATCAAGATGGTGAAGGATATTTAAAATGGTATTAAAAGGGGTTGGCACAGTGGCATAGCAGGTAAAGCTGCCATCTGTAGTGCCAGCGTAACATCTGGGTGCCAGTTCGAGCCCTGGATGCTCCACTTCTGACCCAGCTCCCTGCTAACGGCCAGGGAAAGCAGCAGAAGATGTGCCAAGTGTGTGGGCCTCTGCCACTCATGTGGGAGCCCTGGAAGAAGCACCTGGCTCCTGGCTTCTGCTTAACCCAGCCAGCAAATAGAAGACCTCTCACCCTCTCCCTCTCTCTGTATCTCCCTCCCTCTCCGTAACTCTGACTTTCTTTCTTTCTTTCTTTTTTTTTTTTTTTTTTTTTTTTTTTTTGACAGGCAGAGTGGACAGTGAGAGAGAGAGACAGAGAGAAAGGTCTTCCTTTTGCCGTTGGTTCACCCTCCAATGGCCGCTGCGGCCGGCGCATTGCGCTGATCCGAAGCCAGGAGCCAGGTGCTTTTCCTGGTCTCCCATGTGGGTGCAGGGCCCAAGGACTTGGGCCATCCTCCACTGCACTCCCGGGCCACAGCAGAGAGCTGGCCTGGAAGAGGGGCAACTGGGACAGAATCCGGTGCCCCGACCGGGACTAGAATCCGGTGTGCCAGTGCCGCAAGGCGGAGGATTAGCCTATTGAGCCACGGCACTGGCCCACTCTGACTTTCAAATAAATAAATGGTTGACTTTTTTGGTTTTTTAAAACTTTTTTTAATTAATTAATTTGAAAGAGTTAGGAAGAGAGAGGAGAGACAGAGAGAGATATATACAGAGAAATCTTACATTCGCTGGTTCACTTCCCAAATGACTGCAACGGCCAGGGCTGGGCTAGTCCAAAGCCAGAAGCCAGGAACTTCTGGGTCTCCCACGTGGATGCAGGGGCTCAAGGACTTGGCCATCTTCCACTGCTTTACCAGGTGCATTAGCAGGGAGACGGATCGGAAGTGGAGCAGACAGAACTCAAACTGGCGCCTACATGGGATGCAGGCTCTAGCCTTACCCTCTAAGCCACAGCGCTGGTCCTCATGGATAGCTCTTGCAGGAACTAGTGCCAAAGAGTTTGTTATACTCTTTGTTTTGTGCTACCTTAGTGAGTCATTTACAAAGAATGGATGTTTATTTATTTTTGTCGGTTCTGGAAGCTGAGGAGTCCAAGATGGAGGGACTGTGAGCTTCATTGTGAGGTGAGGGCTCAGTGTCTATTTCCAAAATGACTCCTTAAATTCTGGGTCCTCATAGGTGGAAGGCACCGAAAGGTAAACGGATCTATTGCTGTCTTCATCCCTTTCATCTGCTTGCTGATCCTGTTTATGTGGACTGAGGCTACATGACCTAATCACCTTCCAATGGCCCCACCATTTAAAACCATCCCATTGACAGTTAAGTTGCAACAAGAGTCTTGGAAGGGATAAACCATTAAAACTACAGCAGACTTGCAGATGAAAAAGTGAATAAACTAGATTAAACAATTCATTTAAAATCTATAAAAATTACACAAAAACATTATTGAGGTGAGTAATATAGACACATTGTGACACATGTGATTAACTGATAAGTTAAGGAAAAAATTCTTCAGACACTCCTAAAAGATTTCTCCTAAAATTTATAAAATACAAGTTGGTTTAAAATGAATATTGTATTTTTGAGGTTTTAATTCATAATGTTTTCTTATTCCCTCTAAGTTTAAAATTATTTGGGCAAAACTATTCAGCAGTATATGGTGTTATTTAAATAAAACTCATAAGAAATATCTGCTCTCTCGAACACAAGTGGGCTATGATTTTTCTAGAATCAGAGGTCTACAGTTTTTGATAAATTTGTTGCTATGGTTTTTGTTTTCATGGTACAATGCAGAAGGATAATTCAGTTTTTCCATGCAACAATATTGTGTTCATCATGAGTCAAATTAGGTAGGAAATAACTTATCCATTCTCTGAAATAAGACTTGACCTTATTTTGGTTCAGAGGCTTTGGAAAATTTTTCTTTCTTTGTCTCATATTTTAAGAAATTTAAATCTAAAGATCTAGGACTTAGTAAATATTGTAATAAACATTTCTCTGTGGAGAGGGACATTTATTCTATTGTTTCATACATTTGTCATAAGGAATACAAAGAGAAGTTACATTATTGTGTTTTATCTGTACACTGTGAATTTTTGTCAGAGTTAAAGATCAATTAATTATCAAGAGCAGAAAATTAATGGATTATATATTTTAAGCCTTCTGTCTATCTAATGGTTTATTTCACTGATTGCTGTTTTCCAGACAATTAGAATAGCAGTATGAGTGTGTTAAGTGCCCTTCTTCAAGTCATATTTTATTTTTTCATTCTCATTTTTTTTTAATTTGGAAAATGCAATATTTATTGAGTTAATAATTTCTAGTTTTTAAATGATGCCTTTTTTGGTAATGTTTTCATGGAGACTCCACTTCTGCTTAGAATGTAGAAAGCTCTAAAAAATGTTTATCCCACAACAAAGAGAGCACTATGGATCATCTACAGAATTAATTCTCTTGGCCCATCAGTGAACTTCAGTTTCAAGGAAATGAAAATGCAAAGGGGGACTTAAGCAAGACAGGGGGTCACTTAGGATCTCAATTTTGGCAGCAAACAGAAGATGTGGTCATCAATCAAGTGGCAAAACAATAAATCTACTGAATTTTTAAGAAATTCTCAAAGGGCTAGCTCTGGTTTGGAATAGCTGAAGGGAATGCCATAATCATCGTTAAGTTCTTCCTCTGATACCTCTATCAGCAACCTAGGTCAAGATTGAGGACAGAGTAGGAGTTTCCTCCATGGATCAGGCATGAAAGAAATGGTGTTTGTGGCAGAGGGGAAGGCATGGAGCCTACATGTCTCTCAAACAGTTTGTAGGTACCATGTATAAACCACTGGGAGGGAGCAGCCTACACTCCAACCACAGGGCTTTGGAAAAGATCATTGCTTCTTGAGGAGAAACAAAAACAAAATCCCTCTGTCTCTGCATCTGCCTCTGTTGGAGGGTCAAAAACCTTATTCCAAGGGGCAAGCATTTGGTCTAGTGATTAAGACACAGCCAGAGATGTCTAAGCCTTATATCAAAGAAGCTGTGTTCATGCCTGAGCTCTTTTTTCAGTTCTAGCTTCCTTCAGATGCAGACCCTGCGAGGCAGCTGGTAATGGCACAAGTAGCTGGATCCTTGACACACACATAGGAGAGCTGGATGGAATTCACATTTCCTGGTTTCAGCTTAGCCCAACTCCAGTTGTTGCAGATATTTGAGGAGTGAACAAGTCGATGGGAGCTTTGTCTGTCACTGCATTTCTGACCATCTCCTTCAAAAACAAATAAATTAATTTTAAAAAGATATATTTATTTATTTGAAAATCAGAGTTACTCACGAGAGAAGGAGAGGCAGAGAGAGAGAGAGAGAGAGGTTGGTCTTCCATCCTCTGGTTTACTCCCCAATTGGCCTCAACTGCTGCAGCTTCGCCGATCCAAAGCCAGGAGCCAGGAACTTCTTCTGGGTCTCCCACATGGGTGCAGGGGCCCATGGAATTGGGCCATCTTCCACTGCTTTCCCAGGTCATACCAGAGAGCTGGATCAGAAGTGGAGCAGCCAGGACTCGAACTGACGCCCTCATGGGATGCTGCACTGCAGTCAGCAGCTTTACCTGCTATGCCACAGTGCCAGCCCAGTTAATTTTTTAAAACACTTTATTCTCAATCAAAATAATCTGTTGCCACTGGAGAAAGGGTAGAAAAACAATAGCAACAAAAAAATCTCTATTACTAAGAGAATCAGGGAACGTCCACAGCCAGTTCCTGCTCTGAAATCTGTGCAGTTGAGAGAAGGCAGGAATTCCAACCACAGACCAACCACAGACAGGTTGGACAGATTTTGGCTGCCTCAGGGTAAGGAACCAGAGCAGTGAAGATGCCATGTGCCTAAGATCCAGGTGACGGGGCAAGCCTGATGCTGGGACAGGAATACAGAGTCTTCCCTGTCTCCCTCAGGAGATCCTGGGTAAAGGGCAGGAGCAATGCCTCTTCCCTGCTGTGGTTGTGCAGAGATTTCTCAACACTGTTTATGTTACAGTAGCTTTATGTTACACTAGCTGTGGCTCCTTTCATAAGTATATGGTTGGAAAAGTTAGGAAATATACACGAACAGATGAAGCAATCTTGTCAAAGTGAAGGGAACTATTTTTTAAAAAGCCAAAGGAAAATTCTAGATATAAGAATAGAGAGAGTGGGAAAGGGGAGGGTTGCGTGTGGGAGGGACGTAATGGGGGGGGGGAAGCCATTGTAATCCATAAGCTGTACTTTGGAAATTTATATTCATTAAATAAAAGTTAAAAACAAACAAATAAATAAATCTTTAAAAAAAGGAATACATGTATTGATCAATATATATATTAATCACATCATATCGCATAATTAATTTTTAGAACACTATTATTTAATATATATAAATTTCAAAAGTACAGCTTTTGGATTACAGTGGCTTTTCCTTCCATAACCACCCTCCCACCCGCAAACCATCCCATCTCCTACTCCCTCTCCCATCCCATCCCATTCATCATTAAGATTCATTTTTAATTATCTTTTTTTAAAGTTTTATTTAATGAATATAAATTTCCAAAGTACATCTTATGATTTACAAGGGCTTCCCCCCACTTAACTTCCCTCCCACCCGCAACCCTCCCCTTTCCCACTCCCTCTCCCCTTCCATTCACATCAAGATTCATTTTCAATTCTCTTTATATACAGAAGATCAGTTTAGCATATATTAAGTAAAGGTTTCAACGGTTTGCACCCCCATAGAAACACAAAGTGAAAAATACTGTTTGAGTACTACTAGTTATACCATTAAATCACAATGTACAGCACAATAAGGACAGAGATCCTACATGAGGAGTAAGTGCACAGTGACTCCTGTTGTTGACTTAACAAATTGACACTCTTGTTTATGGCCTCAGTAATCACCCTAGGCTCTTGTCATGAGTTGCCAAGGCTATGGAAGCCTTTTGAGTTCACCGACTCTGATCATATTTAGACAAGGTCATAGTCAAAGTGGAAGTTCTCTCCTCCCTTCAGAGAAAGGTACCTCCTTCTTTGATGACCTGTTCTTTCCACTGGCATCTCACTTGCGGAGATCTTTCATTTAGGTGTTTTTTTTTTTTTTTTTTTTTTTTTTTTTTTTTCCAGAGTGTCTTGGCTTTCCATGCCTGAAATACTCTTATGGGCTTTTCAGCCAGATCCTCTTGCCTTAAGGGCTGATTCTGAGGCCAGAGTGCTTTTTAGGACATCCACCATTCTATGACTCTGCTGCATATCTTGCTTCCCATGTTGGATCATTCTCTCCCTTTTTTATTCTATCAGCTAGTATATGCAGACACTAGTCTTGTTTATGTGCTCCCTTTGGCTCTTAGTCCTATCATATGATCAATTGTGAATAGAAATTGATCACTGGTACTAGTGAGATGGCATTGGTACATGCCAGCTTGATGGGATTGAATTGGAATCCCCTGTTATGTTTCTATATAGAAGTTCAACTTAGTATATACTAAGTAAAGATTTCAAAATATTGCACCCACACAGACACGCAGAGTATAAAGTACTGTTTGAAGACTAGTTTTACTGTTAATTTGCATAGTACAACATGTTAAAGACAGAGATCCTACATGGGGAGAAAGTGAAGAGTGACTCCTGTTGTTGACTTAACAATTAGCACTCTTGTTTATGGCGTCAGTGATCACCCTAGGCTCTTGTCATGAGCTGCCAAGGCTATGGAAGCCTTTTGATTTTGCCAACTATGATCTTACTTCGACAAAGTCATAGCCAAAGTGGAAGTTATCTCCTCCCTTCAAAGAAAGGTACCTCCTTCTTTGATTGCTCATTCTTTCCGTTGGGATCTCACTCACAGAGATCTCTCATTTAGGTCATTTTTTTGCCACAGTGTCTTGGCTTTCCATGCCAGATCCGAATGCCTTAAGGGATTTGAGGCCAGAGTATATTGCATAATTAAAATACCATTCTAGTCAAACTAGTCAAAGGGATCAGTTTCAGTTCACAATTGATCATAATGATAGGATTAAGAGTCAAAGGGATCACATAAACAAGACTGGTGTCTGCTAATACTAACTGATAGATTTAAAAAGGAGAGAACGATCCAACATGGGAAGCGGGATTCACAGCAGACTCATAGAATGGCAGATGTCCTAAACAGCCCTCTGGCCTCAGAATCAGCCCTTAAGGCATTCGGATATGGCTAAAAAGCCCATGAGAGTATTTCAGGCATGGAAAGCCAAGACACTCTGGCAAAAAAAAAAAATGACCTAAATGTAAGATCTCTGTGTGTGAGATCCCAGTGGAAAGAATGGGCCATCAAAGAAGGAGGTACCTTTCTCTGAAGGGAGGAGAGAACTTCTACTTTGACTATGACCTTGTCTAAACAAGATCAGAGTTGGCGAACTCAAAAGGCTTCCACTGCCTTCGCAACTCATGACAAGAGCCTCAGGTGATTACTGATGCCATAAACAAGAATGTCAATTTGTTAAGTCAACAACAGGAGTTACTTTGCACTTACTCCCCATGCAGGATCTATGTCCTTAATGTGTTGTACAATGTCAATTAATGCTATAACTTATACTCAAACAATACTTTATACTTTGTGTTTCTGTGTGTGTTGGCAAACTGTTGAAATCTCTGCTTAATATATACTAAATTGATCTTCTGTATATAAAGAGAATTGAAAATGAATCTTGATGTGAATGGGATAGGAAAGTGAGCAGGAGATGGGAGGGTTGTGGGTGGGAAGGAAGTTATGAGGGGAAAAGCAACTGTAATCCAGAAATATCAACAGAAATGAAGGAAAAATAGGAAAAAAAATACTGGAGCCATCAGCTGCTCTCTTCCAGGGCACACATTTGCAGGAAGCTAGATCTGAAGCAGAGAAGCCAGGACTTGCTGCAGGCATTGTGATAAGGAGTACAGGGTTATAACTGCTGCACCAAATGCCCAACATTTTAACCAGAGAAATGGAAATTAAAACCATAATAGGATACCAAGAATCATTTATCAGAGGTTATTAAAGGATGTGGAAAAAAAGGGGACAAATAACATTGCCTGTGGGAATGCAAAATACTAAAAATTCCATTGGAAAGCATGGATTTATAGCATAATTTCCTATAAAGTTAAATGTATACTTTATGATCATCAACCCTATTCTTAGATATTTATTCAACAGAAATGAAAGCATGACCACAAAGACCTGTACTTGAATTTTTTTTTTATTTTAGTTTTGCTTGTAATGGCCAGAAACCAGAAAATGATTAACTGGTGAATAGATAAAAAATTGTGTTACACCATTGGTATGCAATATGGATCAGTAAACAAAAGGTGCACATTATTGCTACATATAACATGGACAACAAAGCATTCCTAGTGAAAGAAGCCTGAGAGAAAGACTATATGCTATATGATTTGTGAATTATGACATTTTTGAAATGTAAAACTGTAGAAATAGAGATGGAAGATGGATGTGTTGTGAGGTTCTTTAATTATGTCAAAGAATTTGACTACTAAAAGATAGAAGGGAATTTTGTATCTTGTGGTGGTGTGTAGTGAAAACATACTATATTTTATTGGTTGTGGAGTGGTTATGACTCCATACACTTGTAAAAACTCTGAAAACCACACATCTGGAATAGTGATTTTTTTGCTATGTATAAATTTTACTTCAATAAACCTGATGCTTTTGAAGAATGCAAAACATACAGAAGAAAATGAGCTAAAGACAGCCCATCAGATTTGATACACTGAATGAAATAATAGGAATTAACATGACACTATCAAATATAGTTGTTTACTTGCTAAAATTGAAGTAAACTCTACCAAATATACAATTTCACCCAAACCTTCTATTAAGAACTCCATAGGGTATAGGGAAAAATGTGTAAATTAGTCACAATCCTTGCCTTGTAACAATTTCGAGGGAAAATTTCAGGACCATAAATAACTATAACAACAAATATGATGTTTGCATTATATTCTAACCATTAAAATAATATCAGCAAGGATGGAGCAATTAATTTTGATTGAGGATACTGGGGGAAGGGTTTTAATGAAGTAGTGACATTTGAATTTATTTCTGCAGCCTTCAATTTTCTACTATCTCCACATAACTGTAAACACATATTTTCATGATATAATATCCCAAGACAGTCCACATGATTTCATACATAGGTAAGGTGTTTAGAGACATTATGTGCATTTGCAATCTGCAGTGCACTTGTGGGTACCATTAAACTCTTCCTTTTCTGAAGTTCATATTGTTTCCATAGTAACAAATACATTTCAAAGTGAACATTGGCATTGGAATCACTCAACTAGTGCTTGTAGGACTCTGAGTTGGCACCTTAGCAGCAATGCATTCTGCAAAGAAAAATGCCAGCATGAGCTTCTTTTCTAAGGGTTTCATCTACCCTTCCTTCTATTTTATGTTCAGAAAGAACATATGCAAGAGAAGTGACCCTATCCACATAATCACACAGAGTATTGAGTAGATAATCAGACTTACTTCCTCATAAATTAAGCTGGCACAGTGATGCCTAGCCTATGTTACCTGAATGCCATTATTTCATTTACTTATAAAATTAATACTTATTGAGAACCTACAGGTAGTAGACATATATATTTGGCCATTTTCAATCATATTTGATGTATGTATTTTAATATTTGTGATACACCCACAAAATATTTGAAACTTCAATTCATAAAGAACAAAAATTTATTTCTCGTGGTTCAGGATGCTGGCTGAGTTGGGGGGCAGGGAGAGGGTGAAAGATGGAGGCATTAGCAGATTTGATCTATAGTGGGCTGGGTCCTCCAGAAGGGAGAAAAGTTGTGTCCTAGCATGGTGGAAGGTGAAACCGCAAGAGAACATCTTTTAGAAGGAGCTTAATCCCATTCATGAGGGAGAAGCCCTCACGGCCAAATCACTAAATACTGTCACATTGGCCATTAAGTTTCAACGCCCGAGTTTTGGAGGGGTTCCATTCAAACCATTATACTCTGCCCTTTGGCCTCCAAATATCATGTCCTTCTCACGTGTGAAATATATTTCCAACACAGCCTAATAGCTCCAAAATTCTTAAGTCATTCCTGCATCAACCCAAAGCCTAAAACCCATAGGCTCATCAACTCATACAAGGGTGAGGTTCAAGGCTCCTTCTTCTTGAGAAATATTTCCCTTCAGCTATGATCCTTTCAAATCAAGCATATTATGTGCTTCCAAACTACAGTGCTGCAATAGGTGTATAACAGACATTCCCATTCCAAGAGTGAGAAACGGGTTGTAGGAATTAGTATCACATCCCAAGTAAGTACAACCAAGGCAAACAGCATGGAATCTTTATGCTGCAGGAAAGTCTTGGCTCCATGTCCACCATATAGACACACTGGGGAGATGATTTTATCCCTAAGGTTCTAGGGAACACACCCCCATGGGTTTCTGGGTGCAGTCCCTGTGACAGATCTTGTAGATTGGAATTGAGTCTCTGTGGGTCTCCCAGACTGGCTTTGTGCTAATGCACATCTTGGTGGTAGTTCCGTCCGCATGGTTTCACTAAGAATTGCCCTGGTTGGAGATTTCTTTGGTGCCCTTGTGTCTGTGATAGTTCTCTGTGTGTCTCTGGGGGCAGCCTTTGACATCTGGGAGGCAGCTGTGCCTCCAAATATCATGTACTCTGTGCACTTGTCGAGTTAGTATCATGTGGATGTTGCTAGGACTTACAGCCTGTGTCCTCCAGAGCACCGTCCAAAACTGCAGCTGGGCTCACGTGAGCCACAGCTGGCACAACCACGAAGCACCATGCCAGAATGTGGGGAACAGAGACTTGAAGCCCTGGGCAGTGAACACATGGGATCTCCCTCAAAGCTGTTGTACCCTCAAAGTCCTGTCACTCAGGGCATGTCATGAGAGCGGCAGCCTCAGGGTCTCTGAAGTGCGTTCTGTGTGATACTCTCATTGTGTTTAAAGCAGCTGGCGTCCTTCTCTCCTCTCTGGTCTTATTGAACAGTCACTTGGACATTCTCTTGATTTTTATCTTCTAAACATCCTATTTGATGCTTTGTATGACCAGACTGAACATTTAAATCCTGCTTCCATTTTAATTGTAAATTCCATCTTTAAATCATTTTTCTCCTCTCATGTTTTACTATCAGCAGTTTATACACACACACACATATATATATGTAGATATATATATGTATCACCTTGAATAATCTGTAGCTTAGAGATTTTTCCCACAGAATATCCAAACTTGTTGCTCTTAAATGCTGTCTTCCATCTTGCACAAAATCCGACAAGGTAGACACAATTCAGGCAAGCTATTTGCCACTTTATAACAAGGGCAGCCTTTTTTCTAGTGTGTAATACCTGTTTCTCATTGCTTCTTGACACTTCATCAGAACTGTCCTAACTCTCCTCATGTCTACCAACACTCTGTTCACAAACCCTTAGATACATTGAGAAGAATGAGGCTCTGCTCCGGGACCCTCTTCTCTGCTCCTGAGCCATCACCAGAATCGCTCTTGATGCTCTGTTCATGGAAATGCAGGGTTCTCCAGAATTACTGTTCCCACCTCTGCCCATTGTCCAAGGTCTAAAGACACATCCACCTTTTTTGGGGGATTTGTTACAGGAACACAGCATTACTCTGGTACTAATTTCTGTCTTTTTCTATTTGTGTTGCTATAACAAAATACCCAAGACTGAGTAATTTATAAAGAGCAAAAGTTTGCTTCTTACAGTTTAGAAGGCCATGGAGTCCAAGATGCAGGTGTCGGTAAGGGGTCAGTTCTGCACTTCCAGATGACACCTTGTTGCTGTGTGCTCCAGGGGACAGGGATCCTGTGTCCTTATGTGGCAAAAGATGGGGTAGGGAGGCAAGAGAGCTGAGCTCTTTGTGAGTCCTCTTTTAATTATCAATACCTGGATTGCATATGGGACATATTAAAACTCTAAGTGTTATGCATTGCTCTTAAATAGTTGAAGAAACAGATTCAGGGAGCTTTTATTATTGCTGTGGTTTGAATTAGAGAAGTTTTTTGGAACAAAGATACAGCAATAATTTATCTTGCATTGACAATTGCTCTTCTGGACTGTGGCATCTGACATCTGAAGGGTTTTTGTTTTGTTTTGTTTTTAGCTAGATACCAAGAATATTTTGGCTGATATTTCAGGGCTCAGTAGGAATGCCTATTAAAAATGCAGTCACCATGAAGCTAGGAGGAACTCTTGGTTATGAAGTTGCAACTAGATTTTAGAAATGGGAAAGTTTAGAGAAATTTTTTGCCTTCTCTGACGTGTGGGTTACTACACGTGCTGTAGCTCTGCACTTATTTAACTTTTAATATAACATCTCTGGAAGAAAGAGCACTTAATGAGATGATCAAGTTTTGAGATGAAAGTACAGCCTCCTGGGTTGAGAAGTGCCAAACTAAAGGGAATAAACTTCAGCAATTGCTCAGGAGGCTGTGTGAAGGCTGAGAACCAGTGAAGCAGGCAACCGTAAGGTTTTACTTTTATTGAAAAAACTATCACTAACCAGATGAAGTTAAGACCTCTAAGATTTGGATATGACCTAGGAAAAGATCCTTTCAATCACTGCCCAGTATGTTTTCTCTGTATGAAAGAATCATCCTTTAAAAACTGTAAAATGAAAATAAAATAAATGTAGCCCTTTACTCATGAAATATGTTTAAATTTTGGTTTTGGTCAATCAATAAAGACAAAGCTTTTCTAAAGGCAAAGGAAACAAATGAGGAACTGTAATAATTTTCACTTCAGGAATAGTTAAATAAATATAAACATAAGCTATGGGGATTCAACTTTAGTGTCTGAAAATAAAAAAACAGCGTAGGACTACCGTCACCCAGTAAATTTCTGCTTTTTTTTTTAAAAAAAAAAACTCATATTCTTAAACATTCAAATTTTATGTTTGAAAATCTAATAGAAAAATAAAACATTTTTTCAAAGCATCTTCCATCAAAAAGAAAACCTGCTGAATTGAGAAAGGGCATATTTAAAGCTTGGAAATTTCAACCTCGTTCTTACTTGACTCTTTCAGGATTTCATTTTCCCTATTGGAAGTGTAGGAAATGAACTCTCAGACACTTTAACTGTATTTCTTTTCATCAAATAGGTAGCCAGTAATATTGAAAAGATGTAGTCTTCTTTCTTCGGTCATAAAATCCAGTGTTCATTTTTCCGTACCATGAGCATTGTGTGGAAAAGTGGAGCAAAAATGGAAAGTTTCCATTGCAAAACACATTTGTTCAGCTGACACACTCTGGCTTATTTAAATAACATATCAAGGATGCAGGGATAGATGTGGCTGTACATGGAGGGTATGGACATGCAAAATTACTATGGACACAACACAGGACCCCAGAAGTGGAGACCTTCAATGCCAGCTCTGGAGAGTGAGGTGAGACCAGTCTGCAGCAGTGCAAGCCACTGGTGATATAGCTGCGGGGAGAGCCTGGTGTGAGTCCAGCCTGAAGTCCTGTGGGTGACAGGGCACCTGCCAATCTAGAGGGCAAAAGAGGTTCTTGTTTCTGTCTTCCTATCCCCCTGATAGCGGTGCCTTGTGATCAGCTGAGGGAAGGTGGGTGCCATTTTGGACATAGATAGTAGCTGTGCCAGCTTGTGTCCATGTGCCAGCAACCAGCCAAGAGGATACAACCAAGTCTCACTGTGAGTATTGACAGAGGGCTGGACAGCTATGTAGGACTGTGAGGTTCCCCCAGCCTCCCAATATATCTCAGACTCTGGGGCTCAAACTGCCTTGGTGGAGCTCCCACATGCAGCTGGCTCTGGGAGGATCTCTGCTTCTCTTTGGACCCTACGGATTGGCATGGCAGAGTGGATCCTGCCATCCTGTGACTGTGGGAGCCTTAGGTACTGAGACTTTAGAAACACTGTGGCTGCATGGGAGGGTGCAAGGTGTGGCTGGATCTCCAGGCAGTTGCTGTGGGCAGCTCCACATACTCAGGGCACCCTGACTTCCTGGGGAGGGTCATTGTGGTGGTATCCATGCTCACAGAGGACTGCCCTCATCCTTTGTGTGGTTCTTGTGGCAGTACAGATGAATATTGCACCCACTGGGACAATATGCCCGGGCATTGATCACCTTGGAAGAGAAGAGGTGAGGGTGAGACTATGCCAACCAACAGAGCTGATCAAAGACTTACCTCTGTTTTTTATGTTTTAACTTTTATTTAATAAATGTAAATTTCCAAAGTACAACTTTTAGATTACAGTGGCTTTATAACTTCCCTCCCACCCACAACCCTCCCATCTCCCACTCACTCTCCCATTCCATTTCACATCAAGATTCATTTTTAATTATATTTTATATACAGAAGATCGATTTAATATATATTAAGTAAAGATTTCAACAGTTTGCCAACACACACAGAAACACAAAGTATAAAGTAGTATTTAAATATTACTTATAGCATTAACTCACATTGTACAAAACATGAAGGACAGAGATCCTGCATGGGGAGTAAGTGCACAAAGACACCTGTTGTTGATTTAACAAATTGACATTCTTGTTTATGGCATCAGTAATCGCCCTAGGCTCTTGTCATGAGCTGCCAAGGCTATGGAAGCCTTTTGAGTTCGCCAACTCCGATCTTGTTTAGACAAGGTCATAGTCAAATAGAAGTTCTCTCCTCCCTTCAGAGAAAGGTACCTCCTTCTTTGATGGCCCTTTCTTTCCACTGGGATCTCACTCGTGGAGATCTTTCATTTAGGTCATTTTTTTTTTTTTGCCAGAGTGTCTTGGCTTTCCATGCCTAAAATACTCTTATGGGCTTTTTAGCCAGATCCAAATGCCTTAAGGGCTGATTCTGAGGCCAGGGTGCTGTTTAGGACATCTGCCATTCTATATGTCTGCTGTGTATCCCGCTTCCCATGTTAATTCTATCAGTTAGTATTAGCAGACACTAGTCTTGTTTATATGATCCCCTTGACTCTTAGACCTAACAGTATGATCAATTGTGAACAGAAATTTATCACTTGAACTAATGAGATGGCATTGGTACCTGCCACTTTGATGGGATTGAATTGGAATCCCCTGGCATGTTTCTAACACTACCATTTGGGGCAAGTCCAATTGAGCATGTCCCAAACTGTACATCTCCTCCCTCTCTTATTCCCACATTATATTTAACAGGGATCACCGTGGGTTAGTGCCCCATTTTCCCCAATCCTTGCCAGCATATGTTGGTAGATTTCTGTATGTGAGCCATTCTAACTGGGGTGAGGTGAAACCTCATTGTGGTTTTGATTTGCATTTCCCTGATTGCTAGTGATCTTGAACATTTTTTCATGTGTCTGTTGGCCATTTGGATTTCCTCTTTTGAAAAATGTCTATTGAGGTCCTTGGCCCATTTCTTAAGTGGGTTGTTTGTTTTGCTGTGGTGGAGTTTCTTGATTTCTTTGTAGATTCTGGTTATTAACCCTTTATCTGTTGCCTAGTTTGCAAATATTTTTCCCATTCTGTCAGTTGCCTCTTCACTTTCCTGACTGTTTCTCTTGCAGTACAGAAACTTCTCAATTTGATGCAATCCCAATTGTTAATTTTGGCTTCGACTGCCTGTACTTCCAGGGTCTTTCCCAAGAAGTCTTTGCTGGTGCCAATATCTTGTAGGGTTTTTCTCCAGTGATCTCTAATAATTTGATGGTGTCAGGTCATAGATTTAGATCTTTATATTATTTTGAGTGGATTTTTGTGTAAGGTGTAAGGTAGGGGTCTTGCTTCATGCTTCTGCACATAGAAATCCAGTTTTCCCAGCACAATTTATTGAATAGATGTCCTTGTTCCAGGGATTGGTTTTAGATACTTGATCAAATATAAATTGGCTATAGATGTTTGGATTGATTTCTGGTGTTTCTATTTCTGCTGTTCCATTGGTCTATCCTTCTGTTTCTGTACCAGTACCATGCTGTTTGTTTTTTTTTTTTTTTTTACAACTGCCCTTAGTATGTCCTGAAATCTGGTATTATGATGCCTCTGGCTTTGATTTTGTTGTACAAGATTGCTTTAGCTATTCAATGTCTCCTGTGTCTCCATATGAATTTCAGCATCATTTTTTCCAGATCTGAGAAGAATGTCTTTGGTATTTTGATTGGTATCACACTGAATCTCTAAATTGCTTTTGGGAGAATGGACATTTTGATGATATTGATTCTTCCAATCCATGAGCATGGAAGATTTTTTCAATGTTTTGGTATCCTCTTCTATTTCTTTCTTTAAGATTTTGTAATTTTCATCGTAGAGATCCTTAACGTCCTTGGTTAAGTTTATTCCAAGGTCATTGTTTTTGTAGCTATTGTGAATGGGATTGATCTTAGAAGTTCTTCCTCAGCCGTGGCATTGCCTGTGTATACAAAGACTGTTGATTTTTCTGCATTGATTTTATATCCTCCTACTTTGACAAACTCTTCTATGAGTTCCAATAGTCTCTTAGTAGAGTTCTTTGGATCCCCTAAATAAAGAATCATATCGTCTGCAAAGAAGGATAGTTTGAGTTCTTCCTTCCCAATTTGTATCCCTTTAATTTCTTTTTTTTTGCCTAATGGCTCTGGCTAAAACTTCCAGAACTATATTGAATAGCAGTGGTGAGAGTGGGCATCCCTGTCTGGTACCCGATCTTAGTGGAAACGCTTCCAACTTTTCCCCATTCAATAAGATGTTGGCCGTAGGTTTTTCATAAATTGCTTTGATTGTATTGAGGAATGTTCCTTCCATAACCAGTTTGCTTAGAGTTTTCATCATGAAAGGGTGTTGTATTTTATCAAATTCTTTCTCTGCATCTATTGAGATAATCATATGGTTTTTCTTCTGCAGTCTGTTAATGTGGTGTATCATGTTGATTGTTTTGCGCACATTGAACCATCCCTGCATACCAGGGATGAATCCCACTTTGTCTGGGTGGATGATCTTTCTGATGTGTTGTTGTTTTCTTTTAGCCAGAATTTTATTGAGGATTTTTGCGTCTATGTTCATCAGGGATATTGGGCCGTAATTTTCTTTCAATGCTGCATCTTTTTCAGGCTTAGGGATTGAGGTGGTGCTGGCTTCATAGAAAGAATTTGGGAGGATTCCTTCTTTTTCGATTATACTGAATAGTTTGAGAAGAAATGGGATTAGTTCTTCTTTAAATGTCTGGTAGAATTCAGCAGTGAATCCATCTGGTCCTGTGCTTTTCTTTGTTGAGAGGGCCTTTAAAACTTGTCCAGCCCTGCAAAAGATGCTTAAAGATGTGTTACACACAGAAACAGAAACATGGCCATCAATTTGAAAGAAGGTAAAGGAAGAAAACCTCCCAGTAAAAGATAACAGGAAGCTCAAAGCATATGTTAGAAATATCTTTGGGAAAATGGCGGCACAAAATTACTACTTATCAATAGTCATATTGAATGTTAATGGCCTCAACTCTTCAGTTAAAAGACACAGACTGGCTGAATGAATTAAAGAACAAAACCCATCTATTTGCTGCTTACAAGAAACACATCTTTCCAACAAATATGCATGCAGACTGAAAGTGAAGGCTTGAAAAAGATATCCCATGCCAACAGAAACCAAAAAAGAGCTGGCATAGCCATATTAATATCAGACAAAATAAACTTTAACTATTTTTTGTTTTTGTTTTTTGTTTTGTTTTGACAGGCAGAGTGGATAGTGAGAGAGAGAGACAGAGAGAAAGGTCTTCCTTTTGCCATTGGTTCACCCTCCAATGGCCGCCACGGCTGGCATGCTGCGGCTGGCGCACCGCGCTGATCCGATGGCAGGAGCCAGGTGCTTCTCCTGGTCTCCCAAGGAAGATGTAACTATTATAAATGTTTATGCACCTAATTACAGGGCACTGGTTTATTTAAATTTATGTTAAGGGACTTAGAGGGAGACTTAGACTCCAATACAGTAATACTGGGAGCCTTCAGTACTCCACTTTTAGAAATACACAGATCAACCAGACAGAAGATCAACAAGCAAACAGAAGATTTAATCTACATAATAATCTACATATAGCCCAAATGGATCTAACAGATATCTACAGAATTTTTAATCCTACATTCTTCTCAGCAGTACATGGAACCTACTCTAGGATTTACCACATACTAGGCCATAAAACAAGTCTCAGGAAATTCAAAACAATTAGAATCATATGACACAGCTTCTCAGACCACAGTGGAATGAAGTTGGAAATTAGCAACTCAGGAATCCCTAGAGGATATGCAAACACATGGAGATTGAACAACATGCTCCTGAATGAACACTGGGTCATAGAAGAAATCAAAAGAGAAATCAAAAACTTTCTGGAAGTAAATGAGGATAACAACACAACATATCAAAACTTAGGGTATACAGCAAAAGTGGTGTTAAGATGAAAGTTTATAGCAATAGGTGCCTACATCAAGAAATTGGAAAGGCACCAAATAAATGAGCTTTCACTGCATTTCAAGTATCTAGAATATCTGCAACAAACCAAACCCAAAACTAGTAGGAGAAGAGAAATAATTAAAATCAGAGAAGAAATCAACAGGATTGAATCAAGAAAAACATTACAAAAAATCAGCCAAACGAAGAGCTGGTTTTTTGAAAAAAAATAAACAAAATTGACAAACCATTGGCCCAACTTACTAAAAAAAGAAGAGAAAAGACCCAAATCAATAAAATCAAAGATGAAAAAGGAAACGTAACAACAGACACCACAGAAATAAAAAGAGTCATCAGAAATTACTACAAGGACTTGTATGCCAGCAAACAGGGAAACCTATCAGAAATGGATAGATTCCTGGACACGTGCAACCTACCTAAAATGAATCATGAAGACACAGAAAACCTAAACAAACCTGTAATTCACCTCTGGTTTTTTAAAAAAGAAATGTATCACACCCAAATTTTGTGTCACCCAGGATAATCCCCCTACTCTGGAGCACTGAAATCTCTCAGGCTACATGGAGCACATGTCTTTGGTATTCACTGAAAGAGCAGACATTTCACTAAGCCAGTGAGGAAAAGCCCAATACCACCAAGGCAATTTATGAGCAACCCACAGGCAGAAATTTTTTTAATGGAGAAAATTAGGACATATTTCTACTAAGATCTGGAACAAGACAACTATGTCCACTTTAACTATTGTTAGTCAGTATAGTCCTGGAAGTTTTGCCAGAGCCATTAGGCAAGAAAAAGAAATCAAAGGGATATAAATGGGAAGGAGGAAGTCAAACTATTCCTATTTGCCGATGACCTGATTCCATATATAGGGGATCCAAAATACTCTGCTAAGAGACTATTGGAACTCATAGTAAAGTAGGATATAATATTAATACACAAAAATCAACAGGCTTTTTATACACAGGCAATGCCATGACTGAGAAAGAACTTCAAGGATCAATCCCATTCACAGTAATTACAAAAATTAAATAACCAAGGAAGTCAAAGATTTCTACAATGAAAATTATAAAACATTAAAGAAATAAATAGAAGAAGACAAAGAAAAATGGAAAAAATCTTCCATGTTCTAATATTGGAAGAATCAATATCATCAAAATGTCCATACTACTGAAAGCAATTTACAGATTGAATGTGATTCCATGTGATAGTGTGAACATTCTTCTGAGATCTAGAAAAAATGATGCTAAAATTCATATGGAAACACAAGAGACCCTAAATAGGCAAAGCACTGTTAAACAACAAAAAGAAAGCTGGAGGCACCATAATACCAGATTTAAAGACATAGTATTGATTAATTATAATCAAAACAGCCTGATACTGGTAAAAATCAGGTGGGTAGGCCAGTGGAACAGAATGGAAACTCCATAAACCAATCCACACATCTACAACCAACTTATCTTTAATAAAGGAGCTAAAATCAATCACTGGAGCAAAGACAATCTCTTTAACAAATGATGCTGGGAAAACTGGGTCTGTGCATCAGAAGTATGAAAATAGATACCTACCTTATACAAAATCTACTCAAAATGGATTAAAGACCTAAATCCATTACAAACAAATTACTAGAGAACATTGGGGGAAACCCTGGAAGACATTGCTACAGGCAAAGACTTCTTGGAAGAGACCCTAGAAGACAGAGATATCAAAGCCAAAATTAACAAATGGGTTTACATCAAACTTAGGAGCTTCTTCACTACAATAAAACACTCAGTAAAGAGGTAACCAACAGAATGGGGAAAATTGCAAGCCATGCAACTGATAAATGATAAATATCCGGAATCTAAAAGAGCTCAAGAAATTCAACAACAACAACGAAAAAGCTCCAGTTAAGAAATGTGCAAAGCACTTGAGAAGACAGTTTTGAAAAGAGGAAATTCAAGTGGCCAACAGACACATGGAAAAATGCTCGAGGTTGCTAGCCATCAGGTAAATGCAAATCAGTATCACAATGAGGTTTCATCTCACCCCAGTTTAGATTGACTCTCATACAGAAATCAGCAAACAACAAATGCTGGCAAGCTTGTTTGGGAAAAGGTACCCTAATGTACTGCTATTGAGAATGTAAGTTGATGTAGCCACTGTGGAAGACACATAGAAATCTGAGTATAGTCCTACCGTATGACCCAGCCATCCCACTCCCAGAAATTTACCCAAAGGAAATGAAATCAGCATAGGAAAGAGTTTTTGATACGCCAGTGTTTATTGCAACTCAAGTAGCTAACATATGGAATCAACCAAGATGTCTGTTGACTGCTGACTAGATAAAAAAATTATGGTAAATGTATACCATGGAATACTACACAGTACTAAAAAAATGGGTGCAACTGGAAACCATTAATACTTAGTGAAATAAACCAATCCCTAAAAGACAAATACCATATGTTCTTCCTAATCTGTGGTAACTAATAGAGTACCTAAAAGGTAATCTATAGAAATGAAATAAACACTTTGAAATGCTGATTTTGAAAAGCTCTTATTTCCACTGTTGAGGAACTTTTTTTCATACTATTCATTGAATTCTTTACCTAGAGTAGGGTTAATTTTATGTGTATAAAGTTAATTAAAGAGGCTAATGCAGTGTTATAGTGGGTAAAGTTGCCGCCTGAAGTGCCGGCATCCCTTACGGGCACTCATTTGAGAACTAGCTGTTCTGCTTCCAATCTAGCTCTCTTATATGGCCTGGGAAAGCAGTAGAACTCTGCACCTGCTCGGAAGAGCTGGAACTCGGACTCTGCACCTGCCTGGGAGAGCTGGAATAAGCTCCTGGCTCCTGACTTCAGAACGGCCCAGCTCCACCTGTTATAGTAATTTGGGGAGTGAACCAGCGGATGTAAAATCTCTCTCTCTCTCTCTCTCTCTCTCTCTCTCTGCCTCTGCCTCTATGTAACTCCACATTTAAAATAAATAAATAAATATTTAAAAAAATAAAGTTTAATGAAAATATATTTTCTAAAAAATAAGAATGGGACTAGGAGAAGGAGGAGAAACAAGGGTGGGAGTCACTATATTCTTAAATTTATATATATGAAATGCATAGAAGAAATCAAAAGGAAAATCAAGAAATTCCTCAAAAGGAATGAAAAAGAAAACATAACCTATCAAAACGTAAGTGATACAATAAAAGCAATATTAAGAGAAAGTTTGGAGCAAAATAGCCTATTTCAAAAAATTGGATCTTTTTCAATTTTTCAAGTTGTTTTTCTGTGTTCTTCATTTTTGATATATATTGATTGGAAAGTTATTCATTGTGTTTATTTTAACTTCTCTAACATTTAAACATGAATATTTGATAATATTCATAGTATGGTTATTTACTGGATCTCTGAAAAACAGTAGATTATAGAAGCAGACATTGTGGTGCAGTGGGTTAAACTATCACTGAGGCTGTCCACATCCTAGTTAGAGTCTCAGCCCCTCCAATTCCAATTCATCTTCCTGCTAATGAGATGATGTCTCAAGCACTTGAATTCCTGCCACCCACATGGGAGACTGTGATGGAGTTCCTGGCTCCTGGTTTCAGCCTGGAGCTGAAACAGTGTAGTTCCTCTTTTCTCCCTAATTGCACCTAGAGTCTTTTTGCCACTGGTTTTACAAAATTATTTTTACAGGTGATTTGATTAATTTTTCTTGTTATTCTTACTTTCTGAATCTGGAGATTCATACATTCTATCAATTCTGAAAAGTCATAAGTTCCCTTTCTTCAAGTATTATTGTTTTTACCATTTTTGCTATAATTTCCTACTGGAAATCTTTTAACTTTTCTCCATCTAAGTTGTATCAAACACATGTGCTTTCATTGATTTCGGAAAACACACCTGCATCCTTGGCTGTTGGCAGCTTTCTGTTCTATGTAATGCCACATTTCAAATAAATAAATAAATCTTTAAAAAATGAATTTAAATGAAAATAGATATTTCTAAAAAAATAAGAATGGGATTAGGAGAAGGAGGAGGAAGGAAAAGGGCTGGTGCTGTGGCTCACTTGGCTAATCCCCAGCCTGTGGCGCTGGTATCCCGTATGGGAGCCAGGTTCTAGTCCCGTCTACTCCTCTTCCAGTCCAGCTCTCTCTGCTGTGGCCCTGGAAGGCAGTGGAGGATGGCCCAAGTGCTTGGGCGCCTGCACCTGCGTGGGAGACCAGGAGGAAGCACCTGGCTTTTGGCTTTGGATTGGTGCAGCGCTGGCTGTAGCGGCCATTTGGGGATTAACCAATGGAAGGATCTTTTTCTCTGTCTCTCTCTCACTGTCTAACTCTACCTGTTAAATAAAAAAAAAAAAAAAGACTTATCTTTTTCTGATTTCAAGTTGGACTTGACTATTGAATTTGACTAACCAGAGACAGAGGAATAAGGTTAATGTGTTTTGTTCCCTGCTTGTCCTGTAGAAAAAATGGTTTATATTTGTTGTTATCTCTTAAAAAATAACTACCTTTCCAGAAAGCTGATTGAGAATTCTTTTTCTGCTTCCATTTCCAATAATCTCCCTTTCTCATCATCTTTTTACAACTAAACTCCGTTGCTATGCACTATCTCCTCTATTCTCAGTCTACTCTTTTATGATCCAACTCTTCTTCAATTTTATATGGAGTATACCATCTGATTTCTTCTAGGATCCTAAATGATGCAGAGAACAATACATTTATGCCATATTTTTATTCGTCAATTCTAGAGTGTTGTGTTTTCATGGTTTTGGATTTTCAGAAGTTAATGTAATTTCTACTTCAGTACCAGTTATGATCTGGCATAATGTGCAGTTTTGTCTAAACTACTACTGTTTTTTTTTTTAATTTTTTTTAACTTTTATTTAATGAATATAAATTTCCAAAATACAGCTTATGGATTACAATGGCTTCCCCTCCATAAATTCCCTCCCACCCGCAACCCTCCCCTTTCCCGCTCCCTCTCCCCTTCCATTCACATCAAGATTCATTTTCAATTCTCTTTATATACAGAAGATCAGTTTAGCATATATTAAGTAAAGATTTCAACAGTTTGCACCCACATAGAAACACAGAGTGAAAAATACTGTTTGAGAGGCGGAGCCAAGATGGCGGAATAGTGAGGGCGCACACCGATAGTCCGGGAAAATTTAGTTTAATAAAAGGGGAGTTACGGTAGCCTCAGAAAAAAGAACCAGGAAAATATTGCAGACAAAACTCTTCTGGATCCAGTGGGCGTGAATCGGAGGACCTACTGGGAGAACAAGGTCGCCCACCGCGCGAAAGCCGAGCCGCAGGACCGAGCCGCGGGACTGAGTCACGGAAGCTGAGCCGCGGGACTGAGCTGCGCAAGCTGCAGGGTCTGCGCGCAAGTGCTCGAAGGGGAGTGCAACAGCGGGGAGACTTGGGATGTCCAGGGCTCCGAGTCCACACATCGGCGCTGGAAGGGGAGCAGACCTGCGTGGAGAGCGTGGGAGCCCACAGTTCGGGACATCAGCGGCAGACTCAACACACCAGCGCTGGAATGCGAGGTGAGCCGAACCTCAATAACCCGAGACACCGGCAGGCAAGCGGAGAGAGGAGACTAGAGGGAACGACCCCCGGGGCGGGGGGGACTTCACCAAGCTAACTGGAAGAGAGAGAGAGGGAAAAAAAAAAAAAAAAAAAGGTGACTGGTACGGACACGGGTTTCTCTCTCTCCGCTCACCTCTCAAGGGCGAGCAAGACAAAGAGCAGGCGCCATCTTGGACATACGTCATAAGCAGAGCGACCTCAGGTCTGCACCGGCCCTGAGCCTAGCAGTAAAACCTGACTCTGGGTGGGGCGAATTAACAGGAGATTAGGACTTAGTAAATTTATGGTGCTACTGAACTGAGACTGTGAAAAAAGAGACGGTGGGGGAGAGAACTCACGGAATTCACGTGAGCACTCTCCAGAGACGCTACAATTCTGTAACTTTGGCAACCCAGTGGGAGACTGAAGGAGAATTTGAGCCCACTCTGAGGGCCGAACAGATTCCCTGTGTGGTCCTTGGGAAAGAGCTTCTGATCTCTGGCTCCTGTGGGTATATCATTTGCCTGCTAACTACCTCCAACTTTGTTCAGCTGTGCAGAATAACTTCCCTTTTGAATCAAAAAGAGAGAGAGAGAGAGAGAGAGAGAGAGAGGTTTACCACGCCTAACCTGGGAGTGTCACCTTTGGCACACCAAACAGAGCTCTCAGGCCACACCCATCTCAAGCCCTAAGGCTCCATCAAAAACAGATAGTCCACTTAATCTAGAGTCATAGTATAACAAGAAAAAGCACCACAGTGAAGAAACCTAATATCTCCAATATGACAAATAACAAACGCAAAAACCAAGGTAATAAAAACAAGGAAGTCACCATGAAGCCCTCAAATGAAAAAGACACCCCAATTCAAGATTATGAGGATGATGACATAGAAGAAATGCAAGAAGCAGATCTCAAAAAATTGATAAGAACATTAAGAAGTTCTCAAAAACAAATTCTTGAACTACAGAAATCCTTAATGGACAAGATAGAAAATCTCTCTCGTGAAAATGAAATATTAAGGAGGAATCAAAATGAAACGAAACAACTAGTACAACAGGAAACTGGGATAGTGACTGAAGTGAAGAATTCAATAGATCAAATGAAAAACACAATAGAGAGCCTTACAAACAGAATGGGAGAAGCAGAAGAGAGAATATCGGACTTAGAAGACAGAGAACAGGAAAGGATACAGTCAGACCAAAGAAAAGACGAGGAAATTAGAAATCTAAAACATATTGTCGGGAATCTTCAGGATACTATTAAAAAACCCAACATTCGGGTTCTAGGAGTTCCTGAAGGCATGGAGAGGGAGAAAGGATTAGAAGGCCTTTTTAGTGAGATATTAGCAGAAAATTTCCCAGGTTTGGAGAAGGACAGAGAAATCCTAGTACAGGAAGCTCACAGAACCCCTAATAAACACGACCAAAAGAGACCCTCACCACGACACGTTGTAATTAAACTCTCCACAGTGAAACATAAAGAAAAGATCCTAAAATGTGCAAGAGAGAAACGTCAGATTACTCTCAGAGGATCTCCAATCAGACTCACAGCTGACTTCTCATCAGAAACTCTACAAGCTAGGAGGGAATGGCGAGATATAGCCCAGGTACGAAGAGAGAACAACTGCCAGCCCAGAATATTATATCCTGCAAAGCTATCATTTGTGAATGAAGGTGAAATAAAGACTTTTCATAACAAACAGAAATTGAAAGAATTTGTTGCCACTCGTCCAGCCCTGCAAAAGATGCTTAAAGATGTGTTACACACAGAAACAAAGAAACACGGTCATCAATATGAAAGAAGGTAAAGGAAGGAAACCAAGGAAGGAAAGCTCACAGCAAAAGATCACAGGGAATTCAAAACATATATTAGAACTTATCTTTGGCAAATGGCAGGGCAAAGTTACCACTTATCATTAGTCACATTGAACGTGAATGGCCTGAACTGTCCAGTTAAAAGACACCGTTTGGCTGATTGGGTTAAAAAACAAAACCCATCTATTTGCTGCTTACAAGAAACACATCTTTCCAACAAAGATCCATACAGACTGAAAGTGAAAGGCTGGAAAAAGATATACCATGCCAACAGAAATGAAAAAAGAGCAGGCGTAGCCATCTTAATATCAGACACCATAAACTTTACCACAAAAACCGTTAAGAGAGACAAAGAGGGACACTACATAATGATTAAGGGATCAATTCAACAGGAAGATATAACAATTATCAATGTATATGCACCTAACTACAGGGCACCGGTTTATCTAAAAGATTTGTTAACGGACTTAAAGGGAGACTTAGACCCCAATACAATAGTACTGGGGGACTTCAATACTCCACTCTCAGAAATAGACAGATCAATAGGACAGAAGATCAACAAGGATACAGTAGATTTAAACGACACTATAGCCCAAATGGATCTAACAGATATATACAGAACTTTCAATCCTACAGCTAAAGATTATACATTCTTCTCAGCAGTACATGGAACCTTCTCTAGGATTGACCACATACTAGGCCATAAAGCAAGTCTCAGCAAATTCAAAAGAATTAGAATCATACCATGCAGCTTCTCAGACCATAAAGGAATGAAGTTGGAAATGAACAACTCAGGAATCCATAGAGCATACGCAAACACATGGAGATTGAACAACATGCTCCTGAATGAACAATGGGTCATAGAAGAAATCAAAAGAGAAATCAAAAACTTTCTGGAAGTAAATGAGGATAACAGCACAACATACCAAAACTTATGGGACGCAGCAAAAGCAGTGTTAAGAGGAAAGTTTATATCAATAGGTGCCTACATCAAGAAATTGGAAATGCACCAAATAGATGAGCTTTCTATTCACCTCAAGGATCTAGAAAACCTACAGCAAACCAGACCCAAATCTAGTAGGAGAAGAGAAATAATTAAAATCAGAGAAGAAATCAACAGGATTGAATCAAGAAAAACATTACAAAAAATCAGCCAAACGAGGAGCTGGTTTTTTGAAAAAATAAACAAAATTGACACCCCATTGGCCCAACTAACTAAAAAAAGAAGAGAAAAGACCCAAATCAATAAAATCAGAGATGAAAAAGGAAATGTAACAACAGACACCACAGAAATAAAAAGAATCATCAGAAATTACTACAAGGACTTGTATGCCAGCAAACAGGGAAACCTATCAGAAATGGATAGATTCCTGGACACATGCAACCTACCTAAATTGAACCAGGAAGACATCGAAAACCTAAACAGACCCATAACTGAGACAGAAATTGAAACAGTAATAAAGGCCCTCCCAACAAAGAAAAGCCCAGGACCAGATGGATTCACTGCTGAATTCTACCAGACATTTAAAGAAGAACTAACTCCAATTCTTCTCAAACTATTCAGAACAATTGAAGAAGAGGGAATCCTCCCAAATTCTTTCTATGAAGCCAGCATCACCTTAATTCCTAAGCCGGGAAAAGATGCAGCACTGAAAGAGAATTACAGACCAATATCCCTGATGAACATAGATGCAAAAATCCTCAATAAAATTCTCGCCAATAGAATGCAACAACACATCAGAAAGATCATCCACCCAGACAAAGTGGGATTTATCCCTGGTATGCAGGGATGGTTTAATGTGCGCAAGACAATCAATGTGATACACCACATTAACAGACTGCAGAAGAAAAACCATATGATTCTCTCAATAGATGCCGAGAAAGCATTTGATAAAATACAACACCATTTCATGATGAAAACTCTAAGCAAACTGGGTTTGGAAGGAACATTCCTCAATACAATCAAAGCAATCTATGAAAAACCCACAGCCAACATCCTATTGAATGGGGAAAAGTTGGAAGCATTTCCACTGAGATCTGGGACCGGACAGGGATGTCCACTCTCACCACTGCTATTCAATATAGTTCTGGAGGTTCTAGCCAGAGCTATTAGGCAAGAAAAAGAAATTAAAGGGATACAAATTGGGAAGGAAGAACTCAAACTATCCCTCTTTGCAGATGACATGATTCTTTATTTAGGGGACCCAAAGAACTCAACCAAGAGACTATTGGAACTCATAGAAGAGTTTGGCAAAGTAGCAGGGTATAAAATCAATGCACAAAAATCAACAGCCTTTGTATACACAGACAATGCCATGGCTGAGGAAGAACTTCTAAGATCAATCCCATTCACAATAGCTACAAAAACAATCAAATACCTTGGAATAAACTTAACCAAGGACGTTAAAGATCTCTACGATGAAAATTACAAAACCTTAAAGAAAGAAATAGAAGAGGATACCAAGAAATGGAAAAATCTTCCATGCTCATGGATTGGAAGAATCAATATCATAAAAATGTCCATTCTCCCAAAAGCAATTTATAGATTCAATGCAATACCAATCAAGATACCGAAGACCTTCTTCTCAGATCTGGAAAAATTGGTGCTGAAATTTATATGGAGGCACAAGAGACCTCGAATAGCTAAAGCAATCTTGTACAACAAAAACAAAGCCGGAGGCATCACAATACCAGATTTTAGGACATACTACAGGGCAGTTGTAATCAAAACAGCATGGTACTGGTACAGAAACAGAAGGATAGACCAATGGAACAGAATTGAAATACCAGAAATCAACCCAAACATCTACAGCCAACTTATATTTGATCAAGGATCTAAAACTAATTCCTTGAGCAAGGACAGTCTATTCAATAAATGGTGCTGGGAAAATTGGATTTCCACTTGCAGAATCATGAAGCAAGACCCCTACCTTACACCTTACACAAAAATCCACTCAACATGGATTAAAGACCTAAATCTACGACCTGACACCATCAAGTTACTAGAGAACATTGGAGAAACCCTTCAAGATATTGGCACAGGCAAAGAGTTTCTGGAAAAGACCCGGGAGGCACAGGCAGTCAAAGCCAAAATTAACTATTGGGATTGCATCAAATTGAGAAGTTTCTGTACTGCAAAAGAAACAGTCAGGAGAGTGAAGAGACAACCGTCAGAATGGGAAAAAATGTTTGCAAACTATGCAACAGATAAAGGGTTAATAACCAGAATCTACAAAGAGATCAAGAAACTCCACAAAAACAAAACCAACAACCCAATTAAGAGATGGGCCAAGGACCTCAATAGACATTTTTCAAAAGAGGAAATCCAAATGGCCAACAGGCACATGAAAAAATGTTCAAGGTGATTAGCAATCAGAGAAATGCAAATCAAAACCACAATGAGGTTCCACCTCACCCCGGTTAGAATGGCTCACATTCAGATATCTACCAACAACAGATGCTGGCGAGGATGTGGGGAAAAAGGGACACTAACCCACTGTTGGTGGGAATGCAAACTGGTCAAGCCACTATGGAAGTCAGTCTGGAGATTCCTCAGAAACCTGAAGATAACCCTACCGTTCGACCCAGCCATCCCACTCCTTGGAATTTACCCAAAGGAATTTAAATTGGCAAACAAAAAAGCGGTCTGCAGCCTAATGTTTATTGCAGCACAATTCACAATAGCTAAGACCTGGAACCAACCTAAATGCCCATCAACGGTAGACTGGATAAAGAAATTATGGGATATGTACTCTTTAGAATACTATACCGCAGTAAGAAACAACGAAATCCAGTCATTTGCAACAAAATGGAGGAATCTGGAACACATCATGCTGAGTGAAATAAGCCAGTCCCAAAGGGACAAATACCATATGTTCTCCCTGATCGGTGACAACTGACTGAACACCAAAAATGAAACCTGTTGAAGTGAAAGGGACACTATGGGAAACGGTGACTTGATCAGCATAGCCCTGACTGTTAATGAACAACTTAATACATTATCCCTCTTAGTAGTTTTTTTGTCTGTTCTACTTAATATGACTGGTTTAATTCTGTAATTAATACACAGTTATTCTTAAGTGTTGAAATTTAACTGAAATGTGATCCCTGTTAAACATAAGAGTAGGAATAAGAGAGGGAAGAGATATATAATTTGGGACATGCTCAAGCTGACTTGCCCCAAATGGTAGAGTTAGAAACATACCAGGGGATTCCAATTCAATCCCATCAAGGTGGCATGTACCAATGCCATCTCACTGTTCCAGGTGATCAGTTTCAGTTCGCAATTGATCATAATGAAAGGACTAAGAGTCAAAGGGAGCACATAGACAAGTCTAGTACCTGCTAACGCTAACTGATGGAGTAAATAAAGGGGAGAGTGATCCAACATGGGAAGTGAGATACTCAGCAGACTCATAGAATGGCGGATGTCCTAAATAGCACTCTGGCCTCAGAATCAGCCCTAAAGGCATTCAGATCTGGCTGAAAAGCCCATGAGAGTATTTCAGGCATGGAAAGCCAAGACACTCTGGCAAAAGATCTCTGTGAGTGAGATCTCAGTGGAAAGAACAGGTCTTCAAAGAAGGAGGTACCTTTCTCTGAAGGGAGGAGAGAACCTCCACTTTGACTATGACCTTGTCTAAACAAGATAAGAGTCGGAGAACTCAAGGGGCTTCCATAGCCTTGGAAACTCATGACTGGTGCATAGGGAGATTACTGATGCCATAGACAGGAGTGTCAATTGGTAAAGTCAACAACAGGAGTCACTGTGCACTTACTCCTCATGTAGGATCTCTGTCCTTAATGTGCTGTGCATTGAGATTTAATGCTATAACGAGTACTCAAATAATATATTTCACTTTGTGTTTCTATGGGGGTGCAAACTGTTGAAATCTTTACTTAATGCATACTAAACTGATCCTCTGTAAAAAAAAAAAAAAAAAAAAAAAGAAAAGAAAAGAAAAGAAAAGAAACTATCAACTCCCAACTTGACTCTCACTGGGATTAAACATGACAATAGGTCTGATCTGATTTCATCATCATTAAAAAAAATCATCTATTATTTTTCACTTTATGTTTCTGTGTGGGAGCAAACTGTTGGAATCCTTACTTAATGTATACTAAGCTGATCTTCTGTATATTAAGATAATCGAAAATGAATCTTGATGTGAATGGAAGGGGAGAGGGAGTGGGAAAGGGGAGGGTTGTGGGTGGGAGGGACGGTATGGGGGGGAAGCCATAGTAATCCACTATTCGTACTTTGGAAACGTATATTCATTAAATAAAAGTTAAAAAAAAAAAAAGAAAAATACTGTTTGAGTACTAGTTATAGCATTAAATCACACTGTACGGCACATTAAGGACAGAAATCCTACATGAGGAGTAAGTGCACAGTGGCTCCTGTTGTTGACTTAACAAATTGACACTCTTGTTTATGGCATCAGTAATCACCCTAGGCTCTTGTCATGAGTTGCCAAGGCTATGGAAATCTTTTGAGTTCACTAACTGTGATCATATTTAGACAAGGTCGTAGTCAAAGTGGAAGTTCTCTCCTCCCTTCAGAGAAAGGTACCTCCTTCTTTGATGACCTGTTCTTTCCATTGGGATCTCACTCATGGAGATCTTTCATTTAGGTCATTTTTTTTTTTTTTTTGCCAGAGTGTCTTGGCTTTCCATGCCTGAAATACTCTCATGGGCTTTTCAGCTGGATCTGCGTGCCTTAAGGGCTGATTCTGAGGCCAGAGTGCTGTTTAGGACATCTGCCATTCTATGAGTCTGCTGTGTATCTCGCTTCCCATGTTGGATCGTTCTCTCCCTTTTTATTCTATCAGTTATTATTTGCAGACAATAGTCTTGTTTATGTGATCCCTTTGACTCTTAGTCCTATCCTTATGATGAATTGTAAACAGAAATTGATCACTGGTACTAGTGAGATGGCATTGGTACATGCCACCTTGATGGGATTGAATTGGAATCCCCTGGTATGTTTCTAACTCTACTGTTTGAGGTAAGTCAGCTTGAGCATGTCCCGAATTGTACATCTCTTCCCTCTCTTATTCCCACTCTTATATTTAACAGCAATCACTTTTCAGTTAAGTTTCAACACTTAAGAATAACTGTGTATTGATTACAGAATTCAACCAAAAGTATTAAGTAGAACAAACAAAAAAATACTAAGAAGGATAACGTATTAAGTTGTTCATCTACAGTCAGGGCAAGGGCTGATCAAGTCCCCGTTTCTCATAGTGTTCATTTCACTTTAACAGGTTTCCTTTTTGGTGCTCTGTTAGTTGTCACCAATCAGGGAGAACATATGATATTTTTCCCTTTGGGACTGGCTTATTTCACTCTGCATAATGTTTTCCAAATTCCTAACAGGGATCACTTTTCAGTTAAAATTTAAACACCCAAGAATAATTGTGTGTTAATTACAGAGTTCAACCAATAGTACTAGAACAAAAAAATACTAAAGTGGATAAAGTATTACATTGTACATCAACTGTCAGTACAAGAGCTGATGAAGTCACTGTTTCTCATAGTGTCAGTTTCACTTCAACAGGTTTCCCCTTTGGTGCTCAGTTAATTGTCGCCGATCAGGGAGAACATATGATATTTGTCCCTTTGGGACTGGCTTAATTCACTCAGCATAATGTTTTCCAGATTCTTCTATCTTGATGCAAATGACCGGGTTTCATTGTTTTTGACTGCTGTACTTCAAAAGATATAGTCAGGAAAGTGAAGGGACTACCAACAGAATGGAAAAATATTTGCAAACTATGCAACAGATAAAGGGTTGATAACCAGAATCTACAAAGAAATCAAGAAACTCCACAACATCAAAACAAACAACCCATTTAAGAGATGGACCAAGGACCTCAATAGACATTTTTCAAAAGAGGAAATCCAAAGGGCCAAGAGACATGTGAAAAAATGTTCAAGATCACTAGAAATCAGGGAAATGCAAATCAAAACCACAATGAGGTTTCACCTCACCCCGGTTAGAATGGCTCACATTCAGAAATCTACCAACAACAGATGCTGGAGAGGTTGTGGGGAAAAAGGGACACTAACCCACTGTTGGTGGGAATGCAAACTGGTTAAGCCACTATGGAAGTCAGTCTGGAGATTCCTCAGAAACCTGAATGTAACCCTACCATACAACCCAGCCATTCCACGCCTTGGAATTTACCCAAAGGAAATTAAATTGGCAAACAAAGAAGCTGTCTGCATATTAATGTTTATTGCAGCTCAATTCACAATAGCCAAGACCTGGAACCAACCCAAATGCCCATCAACAGTAGACTGGATAAAGAAATTATGGGACATGTACTCTATAGAATACTATACAGCAGTCAAAAACAATTAAACTACTACTGTTAATAGTAATTTCACAATAGATTCTAACAGACAAGACAAATTTTAGTCACTTCTTGAAATATTTATAATATTTGTATTTTTTCTTCAGGTTCCTAGAAAAGTCAAGTAGCATAAATTCAAACCCAAATTCATGGAGGTTGCATAGCTGTATATATAAATGGTTGGGGCAATTTTTGTTCACTCTCAACCCGTGTCCATATAAATGTGTATTGCTCTTAATCTTTATAGTCCATGCTCTTTGCCAAATTATTTATTATCTGCCTATGACAGGAGATGGATTTTTGTCTATATTCCTTCAATCTTTCACTCTAGGATGCATCCCTTTGAATATGCCAGTTTCTGTATGTAGTTCTGTTCCCTCTTGCCAATTCATACAGGCACAAAGTTCATCTTGCCACATGAACTACAAAAAATATGGTCCTTAGCTAACAAAACCAATGCCTCCTCCTCTACCCAGCTAAGGCAAGGTAACTGCAAGATGAGCTAAAATCAATCCTGGTTTTAGTTTGCTTTTTGTTTCTGACCTCAGGAACTTCCCCCTGCTTTTCTCATTAGCACTTAACAGCATATTGGTTATATTGTTTTATGTATTTGACCAGGAGGGCTATCAGATTATTCTGCTTGCATTTTCATAAAATTCCATATTTCTTTAGTTTCTTTACTTCTGCCAATCACATATTTTAGACATGATTCCTTCTATGGGTAAATAGGTGATTTAGACTTTTCTTAATGTATGTCTTTTAACTATTTAAAATATTTTGTAATTATTTAAAATATTTATTTAAGATTTTTAGGCATTTAAGAAATGTTTATGTAAAATAATTGAAATAACCAGTGGTGTGCAATGTTTTACTAGAATTTGCAATGTTTTACTAGAATGTACTTAGCACTACAATAAAATGAATTTATTAACAAAAGCATACAGAATGAGAACACACAGAGTTCAGTCATTGAAAATTTTGTCACCTGCATGATTAAACTTCTGCTAATAGGATCATTATAAATCAGCAGAATCATATTCAAATCCAGGCAGTTAGAGTAGCAAAGTAGTAGTCATGCTAGTAATTAAAAATGTCTCATGCCTCGGGAATAAATTTCTATTTACAAATTCAATAAAAAACACTTCACATTTTTTATAGTAGCATTTTTAGCATCTTTTAAATCTGGGAAAATAGATATTTGTAAGAGCCATGGTTTGACTTTGGCAAAGTCTTTGGCCCGTTTGGAAAGAAGAAAGTGATGCATTCAGTGGATTAAAACATCTTTACATTAACTAGAGGAATCCCAATTTATACAGTCAATTTGGAGCATTCTCCTATTTATTCTTTGTATGTACCTTGAAATATTATACATTTAAATCAGGCAGTTATAACTTAAAAAATTTTTCAACCTTGAGGAAAAATGCAAATTCAAAAATATGTAATCAATTCACAAAGATATATTATAGACTAACTCCATGGCTGTCATGCAAACTAGGTAGTAACTTTAAATGATGACATTTTATTACCATACTATAAAGTCTTTCTCTATTGAACATAAAATTTACAAAAAAGGGTATCTCCTGGCATAATTCTAAAAAGTCAAAAGCATGAATAAAGCAGTGAGAAGATAATTAAATAATGGATTTCACATCATCAGTGTACGGGGAGAAGGTAGTATTCTCTAGTAGTAGGCAGTTTAACCCCAATGCATAAAACATACTTCTTGTGAAGAGTAGCAAAGTTAGGATTACCTAAAACCAAAGGTCATGGCAATATGGAAGCTACAACTTCAAAAGTTATCATTTGTAAGGAAAATATAATGATTATAGAGTAGAGATAAATTAATGTTTCACATACTCAAAATACTCTAGTTATGGGGAAAAATGTGATACAATTTCAACTGAATTGCATATCCACACTTACTGAAATGTAAGAGAACTAACTCAAGTAATTTTGAACACAAAATTTTGATTATTTATCTTTATGCTGAATAATTGCAAAAATATTGTACTTTGGTAAGTGTACTTTCTTCTCACAGTAATATTAATTTGTAATTCTAAAATTTGTATTTTATGATTGAGAAACTAAGTAAATACCATTTGAATAATGAGAGGTAATTTCTTTATAGCATTGGAGGTATCAGTGTGCATTCAAATATTTTAAAATACACAGAGATGGAAAGGACATATACAGATAAAATATAAATATAAATATAAATATAAATATAAATATAAATAAACACATAGAATTGTGACAATGTGAAATTCCAAATTTTGATGCAGATATTATTTAAGTGGTAGTTCATTACGGACATACTTACACTTACTGATAGTGATGCATCAAATCTGTCTCCAAGTTGCTCACAGTTGGGATACACTTATGCAAACACATGAATGTACATAAGAGAGAAAGAAAATTCAAAAATCATATATTAGCATTTGAGAAATGTATGTGAAAATTATAAAATGTCTTATATATTTTTGAAAACTTCCTAAGTCTGAAATTTTTCTTAATGTAAATTAGAAGCAAACAGCAGACTTGCTATTTACAAACAAATGGTTAGAAGACATAAAGAGAAAACATTATATAGTAATGTGAATAAAATACAAAGGAATGTTTAACAAGATATCTGTAATACCATTTGATGCATAAATATCAGAAACAAAAAGATACAAGAATGTAATTCAACACAAATTTCTTGTTTTAGAATTACAAAATATCATATATATATTTACTGTCCCTAATTTATGAATTTTAATATGGAAACAATGATTTTTGTTGACCATTTTTCCTACAAAATAGAATTATCTTAAAGTTCATATAGAAAGATAGATGTGGCATCATACACAAGGAGTTCTTAAAAAGAAAAATTAAGTGTTTCAGTACATTCAAATTGGATTTTTGATATTCCTATGAGGTTACAGTCGTTACACTAAGCCACTGAGTAATAGTCCATAGATAAAAGCCATTAGAGGGAAAAAAATCAAGAAATATCTCCACAAATGCATAAAAATAAATGCAAAAATTCAAGAAACATGGTTAAGGAAGACAGCTTCAAAAGAACACAACAGTTCAATATTAGAATGCAAATATGAAGAGATTAATAAAATGCATGACGGGGATTCAAAAGATTAATGATAAGATTACTCAGAAGCAATGAGAAGCAAATCCACGAATTAAAGAAACGCTGACATGACCTGAATGAAATATTTTCCTATGAAATTGAGATTTAAAGAGAAATCAAAATAAAATATTAAAAATGAAGAATTCAAAAACAGTGTTGGAGATCTATGAAATACTATCAAATGGCCCAACATATGGTCTCAGGAGTTCCTGAAGGTGTGGAAAGATAGATTGAACTAAAGGCCTATTTAGCAAAATAATTACAGAAAATTTCCCAAATTTAGGGAAAGAAAGGGACGTCTAAGTACAGGAAGCCCATAGAATTCATTACAGACATGACCAGAAATGATCTTCACTGCAACATGTTGTAGTCAAACTTTCAACAGTAAAACATAAAGAAAAGTTTCTAAAATGTGCACAAGAGAAATTCAGGGTTACTTTTGGAGGATCTCCAACTAGAATCACAGCTGACTTCAGAAAACTTATAGGCTAGGAGAGAATGGAGAGTCATAGTTCACATCTTTAAAAAAAAAAAAAAAAAAAGTAATGTTAGCTGATATTGTACCCTGCAAAAAATGAAGGTGAAATGAAGATCTTCCATAAGAAACAAAAATTGAAAGAATTTGTCACCATTCATCTAGCTTTACAAACATGCTTAAGGATATGCTAGACAGAGAAACACAGAAAGATAGTCATCGTTATGAAAGAATGTGAAAACACGAATCTTCCAATAAAAGTATAAAGGAAATCCAAAGTAGAAAATAGGAATATTTATGGGAAAATGGCAAGGCAAAGTTGTTACTTATCAATAGTAACCTTGAATGTAAATGGCCACAAATCTCCAGTTGAAAGATGCAGAATGGTTGAATAGAGTAAGAAACAAGACCTAACTATTTGCTGCCTACAAGAAACACACCTCACCAACAAACATACCTGTATACTGGATGTGAAGGGATGGATAAAGATATTCCATGCTAATAGAAAGCAAAAAAATAGGACAAGTGTAGCCCTTCTAATATCAGGCAAAATTTACTTTAATACAAAAATTGTTAGAAGAGAGAAAGAAGGGCACCATGTAAAGACTAAGGGATGAATTTAAGAGGAAAATGTGAGTATAGTAAATGGATATGCAGATTTCATGACTTGTTACAGGGTAGTTATTGTCAAAACAGCCTGGTATTGGTGAAAAAACAGATGTATAGACCCATGGAACAGAATAGAAACTCCAGAAATCAACCCACACAACTGCAACCAACTCATCTTTGATTAAGAAGCTAAAATCAATTCCTGGAGAAAGGATGGTCTCTTTAACAAATGGTGCTGGGAAAATTGGATCTCAGCTTGCAGAAGTATGAAACAATCCCCCTACTTTACATCTTACACAAAAATCAACTCAAAATGTCTCAAGGATCCAAACCTACGATCTAATCTCATCAAATTACTAGGAGAGAACATTAGGGAAACTCTGGAAGACATTGGCACAGGCAAAGACTTCTTGGAAAAGACCCCAGAAACACAGGCAGTCAAAGCCAACATTGACAATCAGATTATATTAAGCTGAGAAGCTTCTGCATTGCAAAAGAAACACTCAGCAAAATAAAGAGTAACTGACAGAATGGAAAAAAAATGTTTGCAAACTATGAAACTGATAAAGGATTATTACCCAGAATCTATAAAGAGCTCAAGAAACCTAACAACAAAACAAACAATCCGGTTAAGAAATAGGCAATGGAAATGGAGATGACAGAATAAAGATTAGGGAACCCAAGAGAAGTAAACAAAACCAATCAAAACTGGAAAATAAAAGATTATAAAATAAAGCAGAACCATGGGAACCTATGGGGTAATATCTTTTTTTTTTTTTTAGAAGAAGCTAGGATCCAGGAGCCAAAAACTTCTTCCTGGTCTCCCATAAAGATGCAGGGGCCCAAGAATGTGGGTCATCTTACACTGCTTTCCCAGTAGCATTAGACAGGAGATAGATCAGAAGCGTAGCAGCCTGGTCTTGAACCAGTGCCCAGATGGGATGCTGGTGTTGCAGGTACAGGCTTAACCTGCTTTGCTACAATGCTGGCCCTGGGAAAATACCTTTAAAAATTAGAGTCCCAGTTACATCGAACCCACACACATACATGTATACACACAAATGGCAGAAATACTATCAAATTTGGTTAAAGAGTTAAGTTAACCTATTCAGGAGATTGAGAGAATTGCAGACAGGAAATTTTAAAGGCAAGCATGCATGGACACTTTAGAATCACACTGAAGAAAGTCAAATATAAAGAAATTCTTGAATACCACTAAGGAAAAAAAAAATCACACACCATGTGCTAGGAAACCATAATGCAAATAACCAGAGATGTCTCATCACAAATAAATGGTATCAAAATAGTGAAGTACCATCTTTCATTTGCTAGAGATGAGCAATGTCAGAAACAAAATTCTACATTCACAAAAGTCTCTTTAAGGAATTAGAGCAAAATGAATGCTTTTTTGTTTGATTAGCAAATCAAGAACATCTGTCACTAGTCACCACTGTGGGAAATGCTAAATGCTGCAGTAATATCTGATAGATAGTTGGACCTTTGAAAACGAAATTAGTCTTTGCAATGTAAACTTCCAGTTAATCCTGAGAACAACCTTATGTGGTATTTTTACATTACACATGGAAAAACTGAGTCATAGAAAGAGTAGGATTTTTTTAAAAGTAATCAATCTAGTAAGTAGTATGAATGGAATTAGATGTAACACAGTGTGACTTCAGGATCTTGATTTTTAACCATTATGTGAGAATCATTCTTAGAATTTAAATCTACTGAAAACTAAGTAAGAAGTTAATTTTGTTTTAAAAGTTGGGACATAGTGAAATGAATGAACTGGTAGAATGGAGGCCTTGATGGGGAGCTATGTTAAGGATGCTCATGCCGAGCTACAGATATTAAAAGAGTATAGAGCTGTGGAAATTAATCCAGAAGGACTCTGGTATTATTGACAACTTGTTAAGGAAAGCTCAACTTTCAGGCTGTCTACGCCTAGGAGGGCAGATGGTGTGATTCTTCAAGAGCCAAATGATAGTCTGCTTTGATTTGAAGTATCAGACACTCAGTCACAAGCAGATGGTAATGTGTGACTAAATATAGTTATTGGGAAGGTCTGAGAGAATAGTCAGCAGGGCATCTGATACTTGGAAACTCTGAGAATTAAAAGAATAGTTATTAAAGCAAGACAGAAAACTCAATTGATAGTAATAATCTTTTAATGCTATTATGATAATCCCCACCCCAGAGAATTTACATGCTTCCCATCTAGAATTTGGGGGTTTTAATGACAAAGAGAGAATCAGGTGATCCCTTTGCAGGGAGGAGAATATTTTCTTCCAAAATATCTCTTGTAACATCTCCACACTTGAACTTTAGGCTGACTCGGTGGGATACTAGGTCTTGAGATCTTTCCTTGTCCTGGGGCTTCTCTTTCAGAGAGAGAATTATGAGTCATTCATGAGAGACTCAAATGATCATCTTTATGACTTAAAACAATAACTTGGAGAAGGCACATGGTTGAATTGAGCACTGGCAAATGGGAACATCACTGGGTCTTCCTCAAAGGGAGTGGTGTTTCCAGTTCAGCTGAGCATATCAAGAAAGAGTGCAGTTGACTCACACCTGCTCCACCACTTCTTCCAACTTAATCTTCCCATGGAAGTAGAAGCAATGACACAGGGTGTATTCCACTCCTCCTTCTCTTCTTCCGAGAGATAAATAAATATACCTTTCTTCAATGGGAAGAAGAGTCAATAAAAACAGTTTTTTGCTAACAATATTTTTTACCAGGAAAATAAGCAGAACGAAAAGATTGTTCTAATCTTCCCTCTCCCACTCAAGGAATAGATCTGGGCAGCATACTTGAGTTCACTGAATTTCTTTGATTCGTTTTATTCTCCAGTGCCAGAGTAAATGACAACAAGCCATCTTTTAACACAACTATGGTCAATTAGTTCGAGTAATCCTTTGAAGAAAGTTAGGGTTTATTTAATTACTTTGTGAACTTTTTGTGATGAGAAAGTAGGTAGATTTCATTATTTTGCATTGATTTTTATATATAATAATTTAAGGCAAATGAACATTTGAAATTTTTTTCAACTATAAGGATTATTATTTTGATTTTTAAGATAAATTCAAATATTTGTGAGATTTTGAAATCCACAGGTGGTGGTCATCAGTATTGCTCTTCAAATCTGATTTTTTTAATAACTGATAATGTTCTGTGATTTATTGCCATATAATTTTTATTATCCTTTATCCAATGAGTACATACAAATCTTGTTTATTCTTTCTAAGGCACACAAAATAAGTTTGTTAAAGTAAAGCAGACTATGAAAAAATTAAGAAGGCTTTGCTAATGAGAACTTGTTTGAGACATGACCACACCTACCTTACTGTTGGTTCAATTGCTCCTGAGTGAAGATCCAAGTAATTCAGAACTTTCCAGTGATTTGGAAGGCAGGTCGGGAATAGAAAGACCAGAAAAAGAAGGTGAGAAGGTGCTGGGTGGGGTGTAAAATAAAACCATAATCTTTAGGGAAGTTTAAGATCAAGCTAGAAAAACTGTTATGTTCTCCTTATTTGAACCTTCATTACATCTTTTTCATCTCATTTAAAAGTGTAATATCCTAATTTTCATAGTATTTCATTGGGTTATTTTTATAACTCATGTCGACAAAGTCATCTCAGTTCAGTAAATGTATCATATACTTGATTTCCCTACCTACAACTAAGTAGGGAGCTTCTTTTCTTCTTGAAACAAGTTCAGAATGTATTTGTTGAAATAATTAGAAAGAGCATCTTAACTAATTTCTCTAATTAAGATATATATGGATATGATGGCATTGCCAATTATGCCATATGGGCACAAATGCAAGGTGAAGTTTAACGTTTTATAAAAGCACAAAGCTCCCCACCCCAAACTGCCAAGATCACTATTTCCTGCCCATCTGGTCCAAATCATCTTTGTTCTGCTTTGAAGTCGCAAATGATAAACCCAAGCCTAGCAGATTTTATCATGAATATCCATTAACGCTATCTATAGTCCTCTCTAGAAGTTTTTAAAACTGTGATAATTTGATATGTCTTCACTATGAAGATATCACATTATTAGATTATAATAGACATCCACATAAAAGAGAACTCTACTGAAATATGGCTTAGTGGCCACATACAAACATTGACCAACAGAGCTTTCTGTAAAATTGGAAATGTCTTCTATCTCTACTGTCCCATATGGTGGCCACTAGCGAACTGTGGTTATTAAACACTTGGAATATGACTAGTGTAACACAAGAAGTCTGTTTTATTTTTATTTAATTTTTAAGTAGTTTTGATCTAAATAACCATGTGTGGTGAAAGTAGTTTTGTATTGGACAGTATAGTTGAACACTTTTGCAATTCAAATTCCAGAATTTAGTTTACTTTGCCTCTCTGAACCGGTAGAGAAATCTTTGTGCCATTTATGGCTATAAGGCAAGAAAATGAAAATAACATTTAAAGGTTAGGCATTGGAAGTCTGCTGAATATGTCACAAACTGGACCTATATTAATAGCTAACATTCACTGAAAATGTTTTCTACGTGCTAAGCAGTACTAAGCATTAACTCAAAGGCTTTAACATGCACTAACTAGTTTATAACTCATAGTAATCCTTTAGAATTAGTAGATTTATTGTAAGCATTGTATTGATGAGGAACAGGAAGCACAGAGAAGTTTGAACTTGCCCAGAGCCCTCCAACCAATGAGTTTTGGAGCTTGTATTCAGATATAAAGTCTCATTTTAGAACAGAGCATTCAAGTAGAGTTTTTCTATTGCCTAAGGCATATATTATTATTTACCAAATCTAAGATACTATTGATTAAACAATCCCCATTATTTTATACACTTCTAAGGAAAAAAATGGTGTCCATTAGCTGATAGGTCATTAATTATAAAATATAACAATGTGAAAAATAAGTGACATGATGGATTAAATATTTTGGCATGGCTGATAAGATGTAGATCCTTCTAATAATAATATTTCTTGACTTGTGAGTAAAATACACAAAGTTGGGATTGCTATGGTAGTTTTTTAAATAACTCAGAACAGGAAAAGTAAACTTACATGACCTGGAGATGATACTAGAACAAATATTATTAAGATCATATTTTAATGAAAAATTTTCATGGACTACGCATTTTAGAGGAAATAAGGAAAGAAACAGATTCACTGATTTTTCACTGTGTAATCCATCTGAGTACCAGACTCTGCATATTTAGTAATGGCAAAATACAAATGCCTCGACTCTGCGGGAATTAACCAGTAGCATATTCTCCCTGATTTCCATAGGACAGCTTGCTAGACAGAATTCTCATCTGAGCATCTGTAGCTAGCAGCCAGCATACGTTTCAACCACACAAACCAATGAGATTTCCACCTTTTTCAATATAACGTAAATGTTAAGTGAATAACTTGTTGGGTTGAAATGTAGCCCTTGCAACAAATTATTTCATGTCTTTCCTTCCAGTGTCATTGAGTGACTATTATATGCTAGCACTTTTCTCATCTAAACCATGGAACTTTTTATTTATTGACCCCACTAGAAAGGCCTTTGACGTGTCTCACCTAGTATTCACAATGTGGCGTTATCTTACTAAGCATCAGTGCTACTGTGTGTGGAAGTATCATGGGAATATTTTAGCATGTATTGATATTATACATGAAAGCTTGCAGCATGTCTATCCCGTAGAAGAGTATTGCTGCTTATCCCATTCAGTTGATATTTCTTTATAGTAGATATTAATTTTTGGGAACCAAATAGGAGCCCAGAATTTAATACATATGGTTTATCTCCATGAATCTAAAGAAAATAAAGCTATTGATAATTTCTTAAACTACTAAATAGCCAGTTAGGAGATATGTGTACACTGTGAATTATTGCAGAATAGAGTGAAACTTAAATATGTGTCCATTCTAGAGATTATTAGGTCTGAAATAAGGCATGTTGGGTGATTTTTTTAGTCTTTCTGAACCATGGTCTTATAAGCACATAGAAATAGATTATGCATGAGATTTCTATGTTATGATGTAATCATAAACTATGCAATGTCCTTAAGTGGCCATCTGTAAGAGTCCTCTGGATCTGAACAGAATTTTACATAAACTCTCCTTGGAAAGGAGCCATGAGGAAGCAAATCTCATATCTCACAATACTTTATGGTTCTCATTGTGACTAATATATTCCATGTTTACCACTTGTGAGCATTTTCCTCAATGTGCAAGAATATTCATTCTGGACCTGTGTTAACCAATTTTGAGTCGATATTAATAGCAGTGTTAGTAGCCTGGTTCAAAGGATTACCCTAAATGATGTTGCAAATAGAACTCAGAAAAATCTTTGTGGATAGCTTACCTTCGGAATGCTTTATTCTCATTTTAAATACATTTTGTCTCTTAAAGACTGAAAAGACTATCTCAATTAAAAACTAACCATATACCATTCACTTGCTAAGTTTATTAAACTGATAACTTCATTTTGTCCACATTCTAATTTATGATAAACATACTATATTTATAGATGGAAACCTAGAGTTAGTTATGGTTGAAAGGATTCAATATTTTCTCAAATGTAAACTAGTTTACAAACTAAAATTATATCCTATTAAAATTTGGCCCCATTCTCTTAATTTATATATTTTAAAAGAATGGACCTATTTTTCACTTTATTTGTAACTCCAGAGAAAGCCAAATAATTGGAAAATATACAATTTCTAATCTTTTATAATTATAGCAGCAGAATCTCTCCTTATGAAGTATATACTGCACTAGTTTTTGTTTTTTATTTAGCTTGCATTGTTTATCTAATATGTGCTAGATACTGTTTTGTTAATAAACATCAAAATTCTGTTACACAGACAAAATTGTCACATACAAAGTTCACTGTAAGTTGGGACCATGCTCCATGCAAGTTATCTTCGTGTGGCCCAGGCAGAAGAGACTTCTGCCATCCACTAGCTGCTATACAACCTCAAGCTATGGTCCTTCATCGTTGTCACAGAAGAAAATGAACAACTGGCAATTAAATTCTTCAGACTAGATTTAACAACATTTGTTTTTCCTTAAAATGCATTGAGCATAATTGTAAAAACAAGTATTAGCATCAGAGTCTTACATAAACCAAGACAACTAATAGAAACTGGATGTGGGGAGCCCCGAGAATCGCTGTTACAGCTTCCTTCAGCACATAACTGCCAAAGTGACCATTTTTGTTACCAGGTTGACAGATGGGGAAGGGATAAAAAGGTTCATACAGAGGAATTTCTTTGCCCCAGGCTAATGAGCAGCAGTTCTGTTAGAATTCAAGCATATTTGGCTTCCAGGCAGGTCAACAAACGGAATCTATATGTGGCTGAGAAGAAAAGGAAATGAATTTGGTCATAGCTCCTCTTTCTGTGTATAGGCTCTACTATTATTACTGCCTAACCTGGGCTTACTTCTCACTTAAATCTTAATTTTTGTGCCTTGTTATCATGTCAGTATAAATGCTTAGTTCTGCTGCCTCCTCAAAATTTCATCATATACATAAAAATCTGCTATTTCACAATCTTATTGAAAGTTAATGCTTGTTTACCCCTCTAACACAAACTACTCTACAGGTAGCCCAGATTATAGGGGATTCTTTCTTTTATCTCACATGATACTTCCTTTAATTTCTGATTCTCAATATGTAATCAGCTCATTTGCCTAGATACACTTTCAAACAACAAAAAAATATCCAGAGTTGGAATATTTCTCATGAGTTCTATTGTTGGTTCCCGATCGAAGTCCTCACAATCCTTCACCTGCACAATGGCAAAAAACTTAACTAACTGGTCAACCTCTGTTCACCCTTGATCCTAGTTCAGTTCTCATGATTGATGCCCAAGTAATACAAATGAACCATAAATTGGATTTTGCCACAATGCATTTCAGAATGAGGCTGGTAACATCCTATTTGTGAGTGAAAATGTGTCCTTGAGGCAGTAAAGACATCTACTGTTTACAGGGGAACAGTTCAAACATGCTCACCCACAGTCCAGCTCTGTAGACTAAATCTGCTTGCTCATTACCTGCTGTTCCAAGTCCATTGTTTTGCACTTTCACTCCTCAGGTACTTGACAGTGATCACATAGAAAAGCAACTCTTTCTCTTTTATGACAGTGGAAATAAACTTCTATATTTTAGAAATATTTTGGAAATCTTATTTAATCCCTATCTGCCTTAATCTCTTCATCTGGAAAATTAAGACTACACTATTATGCCATTGGAATTTTTTGTAAGCAAAAATATAGCTCACAGGAAGCCATCAACAAATAATAACTGCAATTATTTTCACATTGCTGTTGTTGTTATTGCAGTTTATTGTGATGATTAAGCATAAAATAACCTCCTTGGGACTTACATGGTTCATAGCTTTTATTGTTTTATACATTTTATTATATGATTATTCACAGCATTTCTTTCCCAAATTGTTCTTTGCTGAATGATATGCTCACTCTACTGCCAGGAGACAAAATCTGAGCTGTATGATGAAAGATGAATAAAAGTCAGGAGAAGTTTGCACAGTTGGGGAGAAAACACACAAAGAGACTCACAGGAAATAGCATTTTTGAGCAATCACGTTACCTGTGAATGGAGTGTAGCACTGAATGGAGTGTAACATACAGTACTGAGAGTTATATCTAGAGGCCTTCCAATTCCAAGTCAAGAGCACTTCCAGTTCCCTCTTATTATGGAAGAACCTAATAGTTCTATTTTAATTCACTATGGATAATTATATATATTTAGATTGAGACTTGCCTCTGATCTAGAGTCATGGTCCTGATCACACAGTTGATACTAACAGATTCCTTGTAAAGATACTGATTCTAATATAAAGCAGGTTTTCAGATGGTTGCTTTTCATCCTTAGGCCACGCCTTCTATAGAACCAAGAATAAGGTCCTGGTATGCAGCTTTTGACTATATTTCCCTGAACACCTACTATTAATGAATCTGATCATTCAACAGACCATACAGGAAAAAAAAAGTCTCATGGTTCACTAGCACAGTTCTCTTTAGCATTTAAAAATCTAGTTTAGCAAGAATAAGCTTCTGTTGATTGCTGAGTGCTTTAGAAAGAATCTAGGAAACTAAAAAAATTGAATTTGATGTTTAATGAAGTTTATAATTTTTTTGTTGTATTGTGGATTTTCTGCCTGTAAACTGTATGACCTAAAAAAAAATGACCTTGTCCTTTAAATGGTACTTTCTTTCAGGCATTTGAAATGAGAAGTGAAGAATTAAGGCTTTACTACAGGCTTTTTCCAATAATTGTCCATGTGACCTTGAGTTAATAGTAGATCTTCCTTAGCTTCAAGTTTCTGTTTTTCATAGGGAAGTTGAATACAATGATCAGTGCCCTTTGGGCCATAAGTTTCTCTAAGATTTAGAAATCTCTTTGAATATCCCAGTGCCCTAGGAAGAGCCTCAAGCACGGAGCCTGAATTTGGCTTGCTGATCTGAGCACAAATCCCTGCCTAAGGCTTCGAGTCTGGGCATAGTGTGCTTATCCAACAGTGTTCACAATGAATCATGTGTCACTCTCAAAACATAGGCGACAGACTTGACCTGTAACAGACAGGAAATCTGTCCCACTCAGCCGCACAAGGTGACAACTGCTACTCTGTGTTAAAGTAATAGTTTAAGGCCAAATTTAACTTGGCAATCAGCACAAATGACTTGCATTTAAGATTCTTACACGGAAAAAAGTCAAGTAACAGCTAGCGTGATAATAACCTCATCAATATTTGGAGTCAAGTTCATCAATCATCTATGACAGACTGGAATGGGAGAAGCTTATTCAATTGTTTTTTTCCTGAGAGTATAAATTAGTGAGGACATTCTGAAGATTCCAAGTGACTTAATGATCCCTCATCAGTGTGCTTATGAATTATTACTGAAGTAACCAACATGCAACCTTGCTGATGGCTGTTTTCACATAACTCATGCTATTTCCTAACATAGAAGAGAAATTTTAAAAAAAGAAAGATCAAGAGCAGCGCTTTTGTTTCTTAACACTTTAACTGTGTTGCCAGTCTAATGGAAGGAATTGGACCACATTCATTTTCTTCTTTAAAAACGTTCCAGTGTTGTAGATTTTGTGTTTAGCAGTTTTTGAGCACCTATCTTAAGCCAGAAATTTCACAAATGATTGCATAAATATTCTAAGTTTTTTAATCAGTTCTCAAAATGTAAATATGAGTTCTCCCCTCTATACCACTAAACTATATATATATGCATAATAGATAATGGCAAAGAAAATTATTTTGTAGCAAATTTAACTTTAATATTACAGAGCATCATAATACCAATGCAAAAGATATTAAAACATTGAACAAGTAGCTTCTATCTTTGTTTTCTCAGGAATGATAATTCTGCAGAAATGAATTCTTCCTACTATATGATTCCCATATAGTATGGTCTTCTTTTTAAATTAAAGGTTAAGTACATCATGTAATTAGTGATTATATATATGTATAATTCAAAGTATATTCTGAACTATAGTTTTTAAAAATCTGATGTAATCTGAAGTTAGGCTTTCATATACTAAATTTGTATTTGTACCTGTAACATTAGGTAGAAACTAGGTGGTAATTGTGCAGGTGTCAACTCATCTCTGTCACCATGTTTCTGCAAAATGACTGTCTCCAGGTATAGGGGGCTTCCATAGCCTTGGCAGCTCATGACAAGAGCCTAGGGTGATTACTGATGCCATAAACAAGAGTGTCAATTTGTTAAGTCAACAACAGGAGTCACTGTGCACTTACTCCTCATGTAGGATCTTTGTCTTAGTGTGCTGTACATTGAGATTTAATGCTATAACTAGTACTCAAACAGTATTTTTCACTTTATGTTTCTGTGTGGGTGCAAACTGTTGAAATCTTTACTTAATGTATGCTAAACTGATCTTCTGTATATAAAGAGAATCGAAAATGAATCTTGATGTGAATGGAAGGGGAAAGGGAGTGAATAAGGGGAGGGTTGTGGGTTGGAGGGACGTTATGGGGGGGGAAGCCATTGTAATCCATATTCTGTACTTTGGAAATTTATATTCATTAAATAAAAGTTAAAAAAAATGAATCTTGATGTGAATGGAAGGGGAAAGGGAGTGGGAAAGGGGAGGGTTGCGGGTGGGAGGGATGTTATGGGGGGGAAGCCATTGTAATCCATAAGCCGTACTTTGGAAATTTATATTCATTAAATAAAAGTTTAAAAAAAAATTAATTCCACAATTAATACCTTTATCAAGATTAGAAACAATCACTCCCCTGATTCTCTTTTTGAAAATGTAGCTTGGTCATGGGTCCAGTGAAGCTTTTAGGGAAAAGTGACATATTACATTCTTGAGGCAAGAGCAGAGTATTAGTGCTCAGAGGTGAGTGTATTTAACCAGTGAATTGAATAGAGAGACTAGGAAACAACAATAATGGTTTTCTTAAATGTTTACGACTCTGGCTACATTCCAGTTCTATTTTGCTTTGTTTTTGTTTGTTTGTTTAAGTGTTTTCATCCACTTCTAATAGAATTTCCCTTTCTGTTAATTAAGATGGGTTGTGTTTTGGCAATGACTCCAAGTGACATTTCTGTGTCAGGGTCTGATACCAAAAGCCATTCATGGATTATTTCTGAGTACAGAAGGCTGTAAAAAAGGTCATTCAAGTCTGCATGCCCATGAAAGATATACTGCACTGAACTTGCACAATAATACTAAAAATAAAATCACAATTTTAAGGGTTTGTTTTGATCCAGATTATAAACTTAAAACTTAACATCCATTTATATATTTAATACTCACCACAGTTCTATTAGATTATATTAAGTTCTTGATTCACAGACAAGGTAAATTTTCTAGAGTCAGAATCAAAAAACAATATTCACTTGGAAGCCAACTTTTAAAAAATATTTTTTAAGGATTTATTTATTTATTTGAAAGGCATATTTGCAGAGACAGGAGAAGACATCTTCCATCCACTGGATTAGTCTCCAAATGACTGCAACAGCCAGGGCTGGGACAGGCCTAAGCCAGGAGCCAAGAATTCCATCAGGGTCTCGCACTTAGGTGGCTGGGGCCCAATGCTTGGGCCATCTTCTGTTGCTTTCCTAGGAGCATTAGCGAGGTTCTGGATCAGAAGTGGAACAGCCAGGGCTGGAACTGTTAACCATATGGGATACCAGCCTTAAAGGCACTGGCTTAACCCACTGCACCACAATGCTTGTTCCCAGAAGCCAATATTCTGTGATGATAATTCACCTTTATTGAATGAATTGCTCTACATATTCAACCAGAATGTTTATACCCAGAAGGCACTAAAATTATTACAATCATTTTACAGATAACAAGACTGAGACACAATGTAATGTTGCTAATATTACTGTAAGGAAACGGGCCCAGAATACAGAGGAAACAGGATAAGAACTCACAGCCAACATGAATTTATTCAAGAAAAATAAATTTGCAGAGGTGAGTGGCCGACTGTCAGTGTGCACACACAGACTGAACACATGGCAGAAGGCACAGTCCTCAGTGGCCTGGGAGTCCCAGGGGAAGTTGGAGGCCATAGAGGTGAATTCCTCCATACAGGTTTTTCAAGTTTCCATCTTGTGGGCTTTCAAACCTGGAAACGAATGCAGTGGGTGTGTAAGGAATAATACACAATATGGGACTGAACTAGTCTCTTGAATGAAGGCATGAACAAGGGTAGACTCTGATTTTATCTTCTTTCAAGCGAAGAGCTAGAACGACTGAGGCTAATGTCCTTGTTCCATCGCTTACTGCTACAGAAATAGAATAGCTGGGGTGTTGAGATTTTGCTGATGTGACTCTTTATCTCATTGTGCACTTGACATAATACAAAATTGACTGGAAACCATATGACTGAAAGTATCATGTAAAGTGCTACATAAGTTATCCCTAACACAGTATGTGAAATATTAAGAGATATCATATACTAAAGTTTTATCATAATGCATTGGTATAATTTTCAAATTTAAAAAGAGGGGCATAGATTTAAATAGGAAGTAATTGTACTTGTTATTCAAATTCCACATTAATTTTCTCCTGTTCACTGGTACAAACTTCAAATCAATCAGTTCATCTGCCATCATCTCATTAGCACATTACAGTATGAAATATATGTGACAATTTTAAACTTTACACTTTATTAAATTTCCTTTTAAATGAACTTTAAAATATTTAACAAATAGTGATTATAGAACAATACTACATAAACTATTTTTGTATCACAGAGATGGATTTGTTAATTATGATAATTTTCTTCTTCATCTTTTTCTTCCTTCTTCATGAATTCCTGCAGAATTATCTTAACATTTTAGGGACCCTAAACTCCCAAACCAGAACAAGGGGTCTGTAAGAAAGGCTGTGAGGGGATGCATTTAGGAGGAGCCACACAGTGTGTGAGCATTATTCTCATTTATTATGAAGGATGATGCATTGGACTCTATAATATTCGAGAGACACATGTACTTTTTCAGCACTCAGCAACCTTTTCAAAATGTCTAGATGTCATTATGTCTTATGACCAATGGTGGAAAGAGGCCCTCCATCTGCTGGTTTATTCCCCAGATGGCCACAACAGCTGGAGCTAGGCCAATTCTAAGCCAGAGGCCCTAGCTCTTGGGCTGTCTTTAACAGCTTTCCCATGCCACAGCAGAGAGCTGGATCAGAGGTGGAGTAGCTGGGAATCAAACAGGTGCCCATATGGGAAGCTGGCACCACAGGCAGTGGCCTTACCCACTATGCCACAGTGTCAGCCCCCTATATAACCTTTGCACTGTGCAAATTTAAAGCAAAGAACTTATATATCCTTTGATAGCAATGAAAAATAACTCTGTGATAGAAATAGTGCAATAATTACAGTTGATGTTCTTCCAAGGAGTCCAAAAAGTATTATGCCATAGGTAGCAGATATCATTATACTTATGCAAATTTTACTCTACTTTAAGTTTGATGCTCAAATCTAAGAAAATTAACGATGAACAAATATTTGATAATATCAAAGGAATCATGCTCCCTTACCACTGTGGATCTTAGGTGAAATGCAAAAACCTATGGGTGGTAAGTTGGATTGATGTTTTAGAAGCAATATTTTTTTTCGGGACCATTCCTAGCTCTAGGTCTGCATGTTGAGAAACTCTATTTTTTTATTATTCCCAAAAGATTATATGAGTAAGCAATACTCACAGTGAGATAGGATGGAATTGCCACATGATATTTAATTGCTATCTACATATTTCTTTCTTTATACATGTATTCCTGAATTTTTAATTACTTGAATTCTTTTAAACATGTCATAATTATATATATATAATGCATGCAGTTATATTTGTACTTTAGTAGAATTAGTTTATTACACCTTTAGTGGAATTACTTTATTACACCAGATTTCTTACCTTTTTATATCAATTTTATTTTAGTTAGGTGAACCTTATTTAGTTAGGTAAACTAATGAATTTATAGAAACACCTTAGGTTAGATTCAGTACATTTAATAATGGAGAATATTAATTTTCATATTTTAATTTAAAGGTGTTTTCCAGGAATGTTCTTGTCTTCTCTAGAAATACAAATCTGAATATTTGTTTTCAAGATTTTGTTCTTATAATTACTAAAATATTACTCTGCTTTGATGCTAATTGCATCTTATGCTTCAAATCTAATGTTTGTAAATTTCGTAAAATGAATTCTACTCTACTCATAACTCAATTTTTGTTATAGATAAACACTGTAAAGATAATATTCCTATAGCCATGTCCACTTAATATGGATGTAAGAAAATATCATAGACTCAAACATTCTTTATTTTTGAATGGTCTTTACTCCTTATAGAAATCACCAGAAATGTAGGAACATGGAATAAAGTTTTAGCAACAATGTCATCAAGCCAAAGCAATAACTTATGTTAATGAATCCTTTTTTATTATAACATAATTGTATTACTCCAATTTCATAAAGCCAACTCCTTAGGCACCTGACTTTAAGTTAGCTCATGATTTTGGTAATTTAAGTGTAACAGTTCTCAAATATGATATTAAATCACAATGCTAAGTTAAGAAATAATTGAGGTGGAATTAAAATTGGGTTCCTGAGAATTTGTGTAACATGATACTAATTAGTGCAGCTCTTCATGGTGAAAGTAGTGATTGTAGGTCATACAGGTGAATGTTCTCTCGAAGGTAAGTCACAGTGAGCATAAGCAAGTTTAAGAACCATCTGTGCAGTGGAAAGATCCCTTCTCTAAGGGGTCTTGTTTATTCATCCAGCCATTCACCATGAGTATTCATTTTGGAGAATTTCCAGGGATTACATTGCAGTCCCAATTCTACACCAAACTAATTATGAGGTCCTTACATGTCTTGTATTCTCCCTGCACCCGTTTCCCTATCTGGATAATAAGGAAATTAACTCAGATGATCGAGATTCTCTGGAAGGAACTTCAATTTCTAAGCAATTCAACTGCTTCATCACCCTGAGAGTCTCCTTCATTTTCCTATTATTACTCTTACATATATAGTTGCTTTCCTGAAAGAAAGTAGTTTTATTACATTTACTGAAAAATTAATTCCTCCACTCAACTATCCAATAGCATTTTTGCTTGTAGGAAATGTGTGTTCCATAATTTTAGAAGGAAGTGATCCTTGGATGCCATCACAAGTAACAAGGTTGGGAAGGCAAGAAAAATACAATTACATTCCTACATCAATGCTTAGAAACAAGTATGACACAAACAGCCAAAAGGGTGAGACACTGACCAATCAGAATGCACACCTGACCAATTCATGCACCTGCTGCTCTACGTGTTGCTTGGGTGCTTACGATCAAACACCAGCACTAATTATAAAAATAAAATAATGATCTTTTAAAAAAGCCAGGGATTGGACGATTGGAGAATAGTTTTTATTTCTTGCTAAACAGTCATATCCTTTGCTTTGAATTTGTTTCTGGTAGACACTCTCAGCAATTAAGTTATCTTCATAACTAGTCCTGATAGTTTTATAAAACAACTTTTAATTGTGGGCATAGCTTCAGTCAGGGATGCTTCAAATGGGACAGGATGCTAAAAACAAAGCTGAAAAGGAAATCTGCCATGAACTTTGCAAACATCATCAATGGCAACTTAATGAATTTTTAATATACAACATATAAGTGCTACATGATACATTTTATGCTCTCAGAATAGGCATTTCTTAGATTAGATGACAAACTGTTAGAGAAATGACTAAGACTTCAAGAATATTGTTTTCACTTTGTTAAACACTACTTAAAAAGAAATTTTAATAGCAGGACCTCATGTTTCAGAGAAAATGGGCACTAATAAATTTTACTATTGGGTTCTATGTTTTTTAATTTAATTTTATTTTTTTCAGTTTTTAATTTAAGATTTATGATCATCTCCATCAGATATGTAATCCTATATTATGTTGTATAAAAATCAATATACAATTTGGAAATTGCATTTCAATTTATTCTTCAGGCTACCATGCATATTGAAAGCACATCAAAGGAACTAGGAACAGAATTTTCCCTCTGCATCGATTCATATTTTCTCATTTCACAATGATATTCAGCCTCTTAAGAAACTTATTCAGACATGGTGAAATAAAGCTCATCACAGTGGCCATGGTGTAAGAGAAAAATCCTAATGAAGCTTGAATTAGAAGGTGTTTGAGGGTAAATGCTTAAAATGATTTAAGATTTAAATATATAGAAATTGCAATTGGGGCTAAAATTTTCAAACATGCTACGTTTTACAGATTTTTCACAATTTGCACAGTTTGAGCAAATTACCAATTCAGAGATTCACAGTATTGAATTCTTATTATGGGTAATGTAGCCAAAATGTGAGCAATGTATCTCTCCTTTTCCAGCAGCTATTTGCTGGGTTATCTAGACCACTGGTTTCCAAAGCCAGCCTGCAAGATGGATGTAAAATGGATGTAAAAGAAGCAGTCATTTTGTATATTAAATTCCTGGACCCCACTCAATATTACAGTCCCCAAATCACCCAAGATGGGTTCTAGATATTAATATTTTTACAACACTCTTCAGATATAGCAATGCAGCATGATTTTCACCATTTTCAACATGATGTTTTTAGCTTCACTTTGTTTTTGAATAAGAGAGAAAGAAAGAGGTAGAGAGTGAAAAAAATTGCTTTCTCTTAATGGGTACAGAATGCATAGACACAGTGCATACAGCTTGCTGCCAAATGTGCTGTTTTCACGGCTCTGTGCCATTTATTCCTGCACCATTACTCTTCCTTGCCATCGTTTGTTACCTTTGGGTGAACTCATTCTGTGATTTGAGAGGACAAAGATGCCCCAAACCTAAATAAGAGCTTTAGAAAGTTTTGGCTGTTTTCCTATTTGTCGGTTGCAGCAGAATTTCTCAGACCTCTTGACTACTCTTTGCTTGATAAAATGACACAGTAAAGAAGATTGATATCCAGATGTTTTAGGTAATTGTGCAGGAAGAAGTTACAAGAGCTATATATTAGTGCTGCTATATTTGTCAACACTTAAGTGACCCATGGGAAGTTATTTAAGAAAAATGACTCTAAATTTAGTTTTACAACAGTGGTGATGATAGCATAAAACACTGGCTTAGTTCAGAAGCATGAATAGTCTTTAAATTTTTCATAGTATGTGATTGTTAATCACAGCAAGAAAAGGTGGAAAAGCGACAAACAGTAAAGGACTCAAGTTTGACTCTAAGATATGCAAACCCAGAATCAGAGAATAAAAGGAAAATGGAACCAGAAGATTACATTCTTTATTAAGTCCTCTTCTCGAAGTACAAATCTGTCATCCTACTGCACGTTCCAAGTAAATATTTGATATTTTCCTTCATGCCCAACTTAGCTTTGCAGACCTACATGAGGAATAATACAGTTTAAACGGAGCTTTTGCACTAGTGACCATTGTTTCATTTTCTGAAATCATTCCAGAATATAATTAATTAGGAAAAATGCATTCTTCCACTTACAGTTGATTATTTTGTTTTTTGTCCGTTATGTTTGTGCACTGGGATCAGACTTGAAGCTTACTTATATTTTTAGTGGCAAATATGGTTGAAAATGGAGATATCATGGGACTATAGTGAGAAAATTCAGAGATGTTTTGATTATTACCTTCACCCTGGAATGAATTACTTGTTTTGACATAACTTGGAAACATATTACTTTTCTAATGTAGAAGCATAGATGTGACTACTGTCATGGAACATAGACTACAAAATATAATGAAATAGTGACCTTCTAAGAATTTATAAAGACTTTTATATCTTTATATATATAAAGATATATATAAATGTATTTTATATATTTTATATTATATATTTTATATATAAAATATATAATATATAATATATAAATATATATTATATATTATATGATACATTATAATATATTATATTATGTATTATATAATAATATATTATGTATTTTATATATTTATATATATTATTATGTGATATATATTATATATTTTATATATATCTTTATATATATAAAGACTTTATCTTTACTTGAATAATTCAACACATATTTTATATCTTTTATGATCCAGATACTCTGCTAATTTCTGGGGTTATAAAATACTAAGAAGAGTAGATACCAGGTTAAAAAAGACCTCACAATATAATACTCCTCAATCCGTTGTAGTCAACAAACTCTACCTTAATATTCAGGGATGAGGGGTAGGAGAAGGGTCAAACTGGGGTTCTAAATATTTAAAATTTATAATTTGTGTCTTTAAAAGTGAACAGAAATTCTTCTTTCCTCCAGACTAGCAAAATATATTTATAATAATCTGATATTTTAGGAATGAGTTTATGGTCCTCTGATTCTCTGAGCTCTGGAATGAAAATGATAGTATTTTCCAAGTTACAAGGGGTACCACAGGCATATGGATACTTAAGACCCTACATAAGTCCAACTTATGTAGGAGCAGCCTTTCAGCTACCCTAGGACCTAGGAGTGCAAACAATGATAGTAAAATCAATATATCTTGGGGAACAATTGTGTTTGTGCATGTGTGCATGCTTGAGTGTATGTATGTGTGTGATATAAAATTAATAAGTAGAAGATGAGGGAGAACAGAAACCAGATTCTTAATTTGATTTACTACTAGAGAAGAAAGTAATGTACTATAAAAAGTGACTAATTATAAACTTTCAAGGAAACATTGTACAATGATATAATTAACATTGAAAACATTGATGTACAAGAAAAATACAAAGGAAGGTATGAAGAGAAGCTATCAAAATATTTTGGGAATAACTTGAAGATTGTGAGAATGTGGGGGATTTTTTTTTTTTTTTGACAGGCAGAGTGGACAGTGAGAGAGAGAGAGAGAGAGAGAAAAGTCTTTCTTTTGCTGTTGGTTCACCCTCCAATGGCCGCCGCGGCCGGCGCGTTGTGTCCAGCGCACCGTGCTGATCCGAAGGCAGGTGCTTCTCCTGGTCTCCCATGGGGTGCGGGGCCCAAGCACTTGGGCCATCCTCCACTGCAGTCCCAGGCCACAGCAGAGAGCTGGCCTGGAAGAGGGGCAACCGGGACAGAATCCGGTGCCCCGACCTGGACTAGAACTCGGTGTGCCGGCACCTCTAGGTAGAGGATTAGCCTGTTGAGCTGCGGCACTGGCGTTGTAGGGGATTTTAAACCATCTTCTGTATACAAATATATTGCTTCATTTATAACACAATGAGCATAGTTAATATATGATAAGACATTTTATTGTTCAAATCAGAATGAATTATATGTGGATTCTATACTTACTAACTCTGAATTTAAGTCAATCATTAAACCTCTGTCAGGATTTTGCTACTTTATTTTTATAACAGATGCACTATTAGGACCTCTCGTGCAGAATTGCTGTGTTGGTTAGTTAACCAAGGAGTAAGCCCATAATTTAGCACTAGAGAATCAACAATTAAAAGTATGTTGCTATTATTATCATCACCATCATATTAATTAAATTAAGTATACCCTTTATGTAAATGTATCTCAGTAAAATTAATGATAGCAGAGCAGCTGTTTTTTGTTTGTTTGACTCTAGTCGCCTAAATTAAGCCTGAAATTGAGACACTGAATTTTGTGACCTTGGGTATGACATCAATTCTCTAGGTCTTCATTTCTACAGAGATAAAATGAAAGAAGTAGAAAATATTAATATCCAACCATTATCGATTTTAATGTCAGCTTTAATTGGTCTGCATATGTTCTAAGTGTAACTGTCTGTAACCACAGCCTGATCTACACAACCACATTCAACATTGTTTCTTCCCTAGACATTCCCAAGATCCCCTGTATTATTCCCCACTTCTTCCTTCGCTGCTGCTGGTTATCCCATACTTTGTAGTGTAGCCTAAATAATATTTTCAAAGTATAAATGTTACCACGGTTTTCTGCAGCTTATATCCATCTGTGCACTTGGTTTTTTTTTTTGTTTTGTTTTTTATTTTGTTCTTGTTTATTTTTAAATTTTCATTTTGTTTCACTGGAAAACATGATGTGCAGTTTTAGACATTACAAGCGTACAAGTTACCTTGTTAAAATAAAACTAAATGTGTAAAAAAAAAATCAGTACAGATCCTGCAGACATTAAAAGGATACATGCTATTACAAACAACTTTGAGTCAATGAATTCTGCAATTTACTGGCAAAAACTCTTGAAAGATAAAAGCTATTGAAATCTCATGAAGAAGAAGTTATTAACATGAATATCTCCATAGCTATTTTTTCCCGAAACCTTTTTTAACTTTTTTATTGTTATTTAATGAACATAAATTTCCAAATTACAACTTATGGATTACAATACCCCCCCATAACTTCCCTCCCACCCACAACGCCCCCCTCTCCCATTCCCTCTCCCCTTCCCTTCACATCAAGATTAATTTTCAATTATCTTTATATACAGAAGATCAATTTTGCATATATTAAGTAAAGATTTCCACATTTTGCACCCATCTGTGCACTTGTAACAAAATTCAAATGTCTTCTAAGACCTTCTGTGTTCTTCTGGTCAACTGAATTTCAAATTCTTGCTAAGATCTTACACAGGATCACTCTCCCCTTGCTTCCATGCTCCAATTACATCAGTATCTTCCCCGTTACTCAAGGAGCCCAGGTTCTTTTCCAACTCAACACCTTTAAGTAACTAGCTTCTTACAAATTAAATGCCCCTGTCTGTCTACTTATGTGTTTACATATCAATTCTCATCTTAATTACCACCTCCCTAAGGTAAATACTATCCTTCATTACAACTATCTAAATGACTGTCCTCAACTTTTGTTGAGTTCTCCAATTTGTTTGATTCTCAGTACTTGGTTGTAGAGAAGATTGCTTCTGTGCAAATTATTTGTTTTATTCCCAGCATCTAGAATGGTGCCATTGATAGGAGATGTTGAACATATATTAATTCAGTAAATGAAAATAAAACAATGAATTAATGACTTGCTAAGTAAATGAATTATAAACAAATGAATGCATACTTTTAGAATCTGGTAATATCCAACACTCTCATGTTGCTTGTTTCTGGATAGGCTTTTTTTCTTCAGCATATGCACTAAGCTACAAATGGACTATACTCAGGAAGGGAGCTGTAACTGCAGTGCGTTTTCCATAAGGGACAGAGCATTGTTGTTTATTATTCAAATGGAAATTTCCAATAAATATCAACATCACAGGTCAAGTGACTGGTGACCTTACCAGTGTTTGGGATTCATCAAATATATCAAATGATTTCAACAGTTTGGGACTTGATGTACAACTAAATGCATATTGCCTGTTATTTTTAACATCATTGAAAAATTCACTTTGAATCAGAAATTTTACTGTGTCCTTTCCTCTTGGATCAACCAGTGGTAGGGAATCTTTTTTCTGATAAGGGCCTTTTGGATATTCATATCATTTGTGGATCATACAAAATTATCAACCAGGTGGGCATTATTTTATATATATATATATATATATATACACACACATATACATATATATCCATATATTTTGCTGTTACATAGATAGAATAAACCAGATTGCTGTTAGTCACCATGTTAATACTTGCTTTAAATGCAGACAAACTCTATTTGAGTAGACCTACAGGCAGTTTCATGTTAAAAAGCAACTTATTGGCTTGTGCCTTGGCTCACTAGGCTAATCCTCCGCCTGCAGCCCCTGATTCTGTCACGGTTGCTCCTCTTCCAGTCCAGTTCTCTGCTGTGGCCTGGGAAGGCAGTGGAGGATGGCCCAAGTGCTTGGGCCCTGCACCCACATGGGAGACCAGGAGGAAGCACCTGGCTTAAATCAGCGCAGTGTGCCCGCAGTAGTGGCTATTTGCAGGGTGAACCAAAGGAAAAGGAAAACCTTTCTCTCTGTCTCTCTCTCTCACTGTCTTAACTCTCCCTGTCAAAAAAAAAAAAAAAAAAAAAAGCAACTTATTAGCTAATGCATTTGCTTTACCCTGATCTGTTATAACCTTTAAAGTATAAAAGTAATGTGTGTTCACTATGTCATTGCAGCTTGGATATTATTACTTTTTGAGAGTTCATTTCATATATTAACATTTTCCTGTTTTATCAAGTCTGCTTTTGAAAATAGCAGCATTTGCTGTCACCCCTCCCCCATTAATATTGAGATTAAGTGCTAAGAAGTGTCATGACTTACAGTGCATGTTGGAAGAATGAAAAAAATGACATTTACCTTAAACCACTGCAAATGTAATTTTCTAAAGATCTTTCTGAATAACACTTATATATTATCCCATCCAAGATCTGGCACTAGCAGGTGTGTGATCTGTGTGGAACATCTTTACCTTTATCTCACCTTGAAGCAGGTGTGAGTGTCACCTATTTAATAGCTCTTTCGAGCCACTTACTAGCTGTATGATGTTGGGTCTTTCATTCTACATTATTGGACATACATTTCTCATTTGTTCCTATGGATTATTATCTACCTTAGTGACAGCAGAGAGTTGTTTTGAAAGGTGAAGGAATTAACATGTGAAATCTTTCATAAATTTTAACATCCTATATAATCAGCTGCCATTATTGTGCTTGTAACTCAGAAGAAATCATGAGGTAGTATAATGACACAAGTCTAGAAGGCGTCTTGCAATGGATGAAACTATCAGTCATTAAGTTCTTGATCTTCAGTTCCTATGCTCTAAGCACTGCTTACCTCTCTAGCCTTAGCCTATGTCACTCTTCACCTCCCACTTTATTTCTTTTTTCTTTTTCTTTTCTTTTCTTTTTTTTTTTTTTTTTTTGACAGGCAGAGTAGACAGTGAGAGAGAGAGAGAGAGAGAGAGAGAGAGAGAGAAAGGTCTTCCTTTGCCGTTGGTTCACCCTCCAATGGCCACCGCGGCTGGCGCGCTGTGGCCAGCGCACCGCGCTGATCCGATGGCAGGAGCCAGGTGCTTCTCCTGGTCTCCCATGGGGTGCAGGGCCCAAGCACCTGGGCCATCCTCCACTGCACTCCCTGGCCACAGCAGAGAGCTGGCCTGGAAGAGGGGCAACTGGGACAGAATCCAGTGCCCCGACCGGGACTAGAACCCGGTGTGCCGGCGCTGCAAGGCGGAGGATTAACCTAGTGAGCCATGGCGCCAGCCTACCTCCCACTTTATTCCACTCTGCCTTTCCTCACCTCCTCTAAAGTACTGAGATATTTTCTGCTTCAGGATCTTTTCATGTTGTTTCTGTGGACTGGGAGGCCGTTTCACTATTATTCCCATGCTTCTGGTCTTAATTTTCATGTCATTTCAATGGAGCGGTATCCCCTTACTGTGTAAAGTCCCATTTGGTATCTTCTTCCTATTTGCTACAAGATTTATCACCCTAAAGTTATTAATTGAGAGATCTCTAATTCTTCAAACTAATGGGGTGAAAGCTTAACCATTAGCATGCTAACAAGATCGAATTATTTAGTGCTTATTATTGTGACAGTTACTAGGATAAGCTCCTCCATATACTGTCTTGTTTAACCCCCATTGCAACAGAAACAAACAGTGATTACCTCCTCTTGGCAGTTGAGAAAAACTTGGAAATGATTTTGAACTCCCCACAGATTTCATAGTACACGGAAGAGCTAGAAGCCAAACCCAGTGTGCTGTTCTGTGCGAAGACAAGTCATGCACATGAGCAACCCAGAGTTTTCCTACATTTCCCAGTGCTATTTAACATTATATCAGGTCAGGTGAGTGAGTTCTGACACATTGGAGTATGAGAGAATGTGAGCATTGTCACTTCTATCCAGGTATGTGTACTATAAGAGATGAGTGCCCACTGAATTGTGTGGGATTTTCATGAACAGAAAATTCAATTTGATGTGCTAGGCTGCTGAGATTTCAGTATTTGCTATGGTGACTAGTAGTTCCCCACTCTGAGTGGTGTAATTACTGAGGTCATGCTTTTAATCATTTGGTTACACTGCCTTCTCCAGGGAAGGAGCAGATAAAAAACATTGCCTTCAGGTCACAGGTGCCTTCTACTATGCAAATATCTGTGACGCCATCTAATTTTTCAATATTTTGCCAGGACTCAGAAAACATTTTCTTCTGTGGACAAGTAATTTTGCTTGGATAGAATGACATACTATGTATAATTACAGGTGTTTCAGAAATGCTTACAAACCTATAATCTTCATTTTGTTCTTTTTTTTATGAATATGGGTTCAGGAGACCATCTGAGTTTCTCAGGTGACCTAGAAAAAAGCAGTGAAAGAAAGAATCTTCGGGCAGGTGGACGGCTCAGGAGTGAAGATGCTGCTTGGGCTGTCCACATCCCTTATCGAAGTGCCTGGATTCACGTCCTGGCTCAGCTCTTGATTCCAGCTTCCTGCTAATGTGCTCCTTGGGAAGTAGCGGGTGATGACTCAAGAAGTAGTTGAGTTTTGCTGCTCATTTGGGAGATCAAGTTTGAGTTCCTGGATCCTGGCTTTGCATGGCCAAGCTGAGCTGTTATAGGCCTTGGAGATTGAACCAGCAGATGGCAGACCTCTTTCTCTATTTATCTTTAAAAATAAAATAAATAGTTAAAACTTTTAAAATCAGCATCTTTCTATGCTATACACTTTTTCCTTCTGTTCTTGCCTTGCTCAGTGGGTAGGTGTCAGCAGGTAATTCTATATTCTTATTCTTCCTTCGTATTTTTTTGGATGGTGAGTATGAAGATTCTAGCTCTCACATTTCCGTGTTTCATGAGAGGCATTTTTGTTATTTAAAAACTAGATACAATTCTTTCGGCAACTATATAGCTACTCATAGAAGGATAGAAAAAAGCAAACAAATCAATGCTTAGGTCTTTATTATCAAAAATAGATTTAGGGAAGATGTGTTGTAGCACCATGGGTTAAACCATAGCTTGAGATCCCATATTCTCAATTACTTGAGTGACTGT